>NC_057794.1:486437927-486494234 GCF_018294505.1 Triticum aestivum
GTTACAAATGATACAAATATAGAAAAGGAAAAAACATGGTCACACTTCGGCATGTCCGATTTGGGTGTGCGCATGGGGATTTTTCGTAGTCGTGAACATGTCGGGTTTAAATTTTTTTTACTGTAGATAATGTTGCTTAGTTGTTGTTTTTATGTATTTTTATAACTAATTAAAGTACATTTCTGTGATCGCGGATTTTCTTTTTTGCAAAAATGATCACGGATTTAATGTGAAGACGTGTGTGTACCGTGTATATTAGGCGCACCTACATTGTTGGGCATAAGACACATTTAAGTGGCTTGATAAAAACGATAAATAAGAAATAAGATTCAAAATAAATATTGTTATTGTAAATTATGAGAAGTGTGTTGCACGAGCACACTAACACAAATGGAAGAGAGCGCTTCAGCACGGGTGAGATGGTGGACACTGATATTCTTAGCCCACCAGGGTTTAACTTCTGGTGCTCGCATTTATTCTGAATTTATTTTACGATTTCCAACGATGCGTGTTCAGTGGGAGGAGATGTTTCCATCGGCTACGAGGCGCCTACAATGATTTCGTAAAATCTCAAGATGATATGCCGACTCAGTCTCTCGGAGATGCTTATAGGGATAGGGTGTACGTGCGTGCTTTTATGGGAAAACTTTGTTTTTGCCATTCTAGTTTTTGTCTATTTTGCTTATGCCACTCTAAAATTTGACATATCACTTTTGCAACTCTTAGTTTTTGACAATACATCATAAATGCCATTCCGTGGCAAAAGCAATAACTTTTCATTTCACTTTTGCCACTCTTAGATTTTGACAAGTATCACAATTGCCACTATAAAGTTCTTGCTTTTACCACGGAATGGCAATTGTGATGTATTGTCAAAAACTAAGAGTGGTAGAAGTGAAATGTTAAATTTTAGAGTGGCATAAGCAAAGTGGTCGAAAACTAGAGTGGCAAAAACAAAGTTTTCCCTGCTTTTATAGGGTGAGTGTATGCGCGTATATATGTGTGTTTGCATCGTTGTTGTGTTCAGAAAGCACAATGAGATATTGTTTTTTGAGTAACGGCACGGGAGCGACTATGTCTCGCTTCTGGCGAGACAGACCACTCGCCTGAAGCGACATGATAATGGGCTGGTCCAAGAGCGCAGATCATTTGATTCGTTTTTCGCTAGTTGGCTTCGTTACTATCGTTCGTTTACTCATTTCTGTTTTTTCTTTTAAAAAGAAACTCATTTCCGTGTTTTCCTTTTTTGTTGTATTCTAAGAAAATACATATAATTCAAGAAATACATAAGTTTGAAAAAATATGTTTGTGCAGTGTTGAAAAAATATTGATGCAACCTTAAAAAAATGTTGATAGCAATCAAGAAAATGTTTAACACATATTCAAACTACAATGTTCAGACAGATGTGTTTAAAAAAATGTTAATCATGCATTTAAAAAATATTGAACGTATATATAAAATAAATGCTTTAGATGTATACGACAAATGTACAATGTGTATGGCACAAACTAGACATCAAAACAGGCTGTAAAAATGTTAAACATTCTATTTAGAAATTTTAATCATGTACTTCAAAATTGATAAACATGTATAAAAAATGTTTTGGATGCACACGTAAAATTTAGACGTAAAAACTGCACACTTAAAAAAATTGTTAAGCATGTATTAAAAAATGTCAAAGATGCATAGAAAATCTCTGTGCAGTACCACAAAAGTTACACATTTAAAAATGTTGAACGTGTATAAAAATAGTGTTTCATATGTATACAACAAAATATACAAGGAGTATGAAAAAAAGTAGACATCAGAGCATATATTATGAAAAAATGTTAATCATGTATTTAAAAAATGTCAAAGATGCATAGAAAATGTTGATGCCGTGTTTCGAGAATATTGGTGCAACTTTTCAAATTGTTGATAGCATTTGAAAAAAAGACATATTTGAATAAAATGTTTAACACCTATTCAAACAAAAATGTTCAAACACATGTGACTGAAAAAATGTTAAACATTTATAATTTAAATGTTTCAGATGTATACGAAAAATTTACAATGTGTATAGCACAAAGTTGACATCAAAATAAATATTTTAAAAATGTTTGTTTTTGAAAGTGTTAATCATGCTTGAAAATTTGTTAAGCGTGTATAATAAAGGTTCTCGATGTATAATAAAAATGTAGATATCAAAATCATACATTTAAAAAGTGATAATTGTTTATTTTTAAAAAATTGAACATGTACAAAAATAATGTTTCATATGTATACAAAAATGTACAAGATATATGAACCAAAACTAGACCCTCAGGCCGCACGCATCCATCCGGACCGAGCGGGCCGGACGCATTTTGCCATTCGACGTGATACCTCATCGGTCCACGGACGGTCCGGGCGTCCATTTTCCCACACACACGAGAGGCAAACTCAGGGGCTTTGCGTGCATCCGGATCACTGCCATACACGCGCCCGACACCCCCGGTCCCACTCAAAACCCTCTCCCGCGCGAAGTGGTTGACACGCATTCATGCCAGTTAAAGTCGCTCTAGAGCACCAGTGCCGCATTCATGGCGGCTCAGAATAGACGTGACCTCTCGCTGGAACCAGCATTAAAGAGACGTGTCGGCCAAGAGCGCCACCTGCGCCACGTCCTGGTCTTCGCGCCTGTTCAATGGCAAAGTGACATGACCGGACGACTCTCTCCGCATTTGAACAGGCTATCCATCTTCTCGCCTTGCGGCATTAAACAGGTGTGGTTGCCAACAAACCCGCTCTGGCACCCGCATTCACACAACATGTCGGTTGGCCGACGCCCTCAATATATACGTGGCCAGGTCGTCACGATCCACACGTAGAGGTGGACGAAGACGAGGCACAGGAGACACGGACGGTGCAAGCTTCGCATCGCCCACGCGGTTCGCATCCACCGCCACGACTGAGGGAGTCCTGGATTAGGGGGTCCTCGGACAGCCGGACTATATACTTTGGCCGGACTATTGGACTATGAAGGTACAAGATTGAAGGCTTCGTCCCGTGTCCGGGTGGGACTCTCCTTTGCGTGGAAGGCAAGCTTGGCGATTCGGATATGTAGATCTCCTTCTCTGTAACCAACTCTGTGTAACCCTAGCCCCCTCCGGTGTCTATATGAACCGGAGGGTTTAGTCCGTAGGACAACAACAATCATAATCATAGGCTAGCTTCTAGTGTTTAGCCTCTACGATCTCGTGGTAGATCAACTCTTGTAATACTCATATCATCAAGATCAATCAAGCAGGAAGTAGGGTATTACCTCCATCGAGAGGGCCCGAACCTGGGTAAACATTGTGTCCCCTGCCTCCTATTACCATCAGCCTTAGACGCACAGTTCGGGACCCCCTACCCGAGATCTGCCGGTTTTGACACCGACATTGGTGCTTTCATTGAGTGTTCCACCGTGTCGTCATGATAAAGGCTTGATGGCTCCTTCGATCATCGGCAACGATGCGATCGAGGGTGAGGTTTTTCTTCCCGGGCAGATCTTCATATTCGGCGGCTTCATATTGCGGGCCAACTCGCTTGGCCATCTGGAGCAGATCGATAGCTATGCCCCTGGCCATCAGGTCAGGTTTGGAAGCTTGAACTATACTGCCGACATCCGAGGAGACTTGATCTTCGACGGAATCGAGCCCATGTCAGGTGCGCCGCACAGTCACGACGAGCATGACTTAGCTCTGTCGTCGGACGGTGTTCGGGAGATCACACCTGCGGCTACTCCAGCCCTCAATCCGGAGCAGATCGTGCCGTGCGAGGACGTGTGGATGGACCCTGCCACGGAGGCCGCACACTCAATGGTGATAGAGCCGAATACCGACTTCACCTCCTATGAGACCTGTGTCATTGGACCCTTGGATTCGTCCCCGGCCACAGGCTCCGAATCGCTTGCGTCCGTGCCTATCAAATCTGATTGGGCACCGATCATGGAGTTTACCTCCACGGATATCTTTCAGCACTCGCCCTTGGGCGACGTGCTAAATTCATTGAGGTCTCTCCCGTTGTCAGGAGACCCTTGGCTGAACTATGTCCGGCTTCAGTGGGAAGCGAACAACAAAGAAATTCATTCCCCACCCACCACCCACTTAATAGCCGCTGTCGACGACTTAACCGACATGCTTGATTTCGGCTTCGAAGACATCGACGGTATGGACGACGATGCAGGAGAAGAACAGGAACCACTGCCCACAGGGCGCTGGATAGCCACCTCATCATATGATATATATATATATATATATATATATATATATATATATATATATATATATATATATATATATATATATATATGGTGGACACCCCCAAAGAAAGCGATGGCAATAAGGCAACGGAGGATAATCCCCTCAAGAAGCAATCTAAGCACCGGCGTCATCGATGCCACTCTAAGCCCCGCCATAGCAAAAGCAGCGATATCGGCACAAGAGATAATAACGTTGCGGATAGTGCCGAAGACGAAGACAATCCCCTCCAGCAAGGCTTCGAGCGGGAGGATGGGCAAGCCAACCCTAAGGAACAGGCGACAGACGGAGAATCAGAGGATGACAACTACATGCCCATCTCCGAAGACGAGGTGAGCCTCGGTGGTGAAGAATTCATCGCGCCTGAGGATCCCGTCGAGCAGGAGCGCTTCAAGCGCCGGCTTATAGCCACAGCAAAAATCCTGAAGAAAAAGCAACAGCAGCTTCAAGCTGATCAAGATCTGCTAGCGGATAGATGGACCGAGGTCCTGGCAACCGAGGAATACGAACTCGAGCGCCCAACCAAAAGTTACCCAAAGCGCAGGTTGCTACCCCAACTCGAGGAGGAAGCATTAAAGCCTACACTACCAGCGTATGATAAGGCTAACCGGCCACCTCATGGCCGAGACAAAGCGGCGTATCAGCCCGAAGTCCAGCCCGCACCCCGTCGCCAGTCAAACAAAAACACCAAGGCCCGGGGCTACACGCAAGACCAGCGAGACGTATTGGAAAACAAAGCAGGACATACAAGATCGATTTATGGATCACGGGGGCGCGCCCCAACGTGTGATGACGACTGTCACGCCGGATATACTAAAAGCAAATCCGGTCGGGCCGAATACAGCAGACAAGACTCGTATGAACTGCGTCATGATATAGCCCGGCACGGAGGCGCCGCACACCCCCTATGCTTCACCGACGAAGTAATGGATCACAAATTCCCAGAAGGGTTTAAACCCGTGAACATTGAATCATATGATGGTACTACAGACCCCGCTGTATGGATTGAAGATTTCCTCCTCCACATCCATATGGCCCGCGGTGACGATCTACATGCCATCAAGTACCTCCCACTAAAACTCAAAGGGCCGGCTCGACATTAGCTGAATAGCCTATCAGCAAACTGCATTGGCAGTTGGGAGAACTTGGAAGACGCATTCCTTGACAACTTCCAGGGCACTTATGTGCGACCACCGGATGCTGATGACTTGAGTCACATAACCCAATAGCCCAGGGAGTCAGCCAGGAAATTCTGGACTCGGTTCCTAACTAAAAAGAACCAAATTGTCGACTGTCCGGATGCCGAGGCCTTAGCGGCATTTAAGCATAACATCCACGACGAGTGGCTCGCCCGACACCTCGGCCAAGAGAAGCCGAAGTCCATGGCAGCCCTCACGACACTCATGACCCGCTTTTGTGCGGGCGAGGACAGCTGGCTGGCTCGCAGCAACAACACATCAAGAAATCTTGGCAATTCAGATGCCAGAGATAGCAATGGCAAGCCACGTCGCAAGAGACACAAGCGCCGCAACAACGGCGACAACGCCGAAGACATGACAGTCAAAGTCGGATTCAGTGGCTCTAAGTCCGGTCAGCGGAAAAAGCCGTTCAAAAGAAGCAATCCGGGCCCGTCCAGTTTGGACCGCCTACTCGATCGCTGGTGTCAAATTCACGGCACCCCCGATAAACCAGCCAACCACACCAACAGAGAATGCTGGGTGTTCAAACAGGCCGGCAAGTTGAACGCCGAAAACAAGGAAAAGGGGCTGCATAGCGACGACGAGGAGGAGCCCCGGCCACCGAACACAGGAGGACAGAAGAAATTTCCTCCCCAAGTGAAAACGGTGAACATGATATACGCAACCCATATTCCCAAGCGGGAATGGAAGCGTGCACTAAGGGACATCTATACGATGGAGCAAGTCGCCCCAAAGTTCAACCCATGGTCTTGTTGTCCAATCACTTTCGATCGCAGGGACCACCCTACCAGTATCCGTCATGGCGGTTCTGCCGCATTGGTCCTTGACCCCATCATTGATGGATTTCACCTCACTCGAGTCCTTATTATGGACGGTGGCAGCATCCTGAACCTACTCTATCAGGATACAGTGCGCAAAATGGGTATCGACCCCTAGAGGATAAAACCCATAAAACCACCTTTAAAGGTGTCATACCAGGTGTAGAGGCCTGTTGCACGGGCTCAATCACACTGGAAGTGGTCTTCGGATCTCCGGACAACTTCCGAAACGAGGAGTTGATCTTCGAATCGTCCCCTTCCGTAGTGGCTATCACGCACTGCTCGGACGAACCGCATTCGCCAGATTCAATTTGGTACCACATTATGCATACCTCAAGCTCAAAATGTCAGGACCTCGCGGGGTTATAACAGTTAATGGAAACACAGAATGCTCGCTCCGTACGGAGGAGCACACTATGGCACTCACAACAGAAGTACAAAGCAGCCTTCTGAGGCAAACGGCCAATTTGGCGATAAAGCCCCCGGACACCTTCAAGCGAATCCGGGGTACCCTACAACAGGATCGCCCGGCACGTTCAGAGCTCGCCTAGCAATTCGGCCTCCGTCCTAGTCCCAGTCAAGCGGCAAAATTTGTGCCGCGCGTACATAATTACGCACTCAAGATACCATGGGCATATGCGGAGGCACGACTATGGCACGGCCCACAATGCGGCTCAACCGCCTCAGGACCCGTATATCTTTACCATTTTCCTCCTTTCAGGACCCTATTCTCTGAAGGCCCTCTCCGATAGCCTGATTATCGGACCCATGACGGGAAGGAAACACCAAGGAAGCAAGAAGCTTTGACGTACAAGGGAATCCCCAGGTGGTCTCTGATAACGATCGTTATACCTGTTTTACATACCCACACGCAGCTTGCCCTTGGATAGGACATGTCAAATAGTCCTATTTTTGCTTATTACACTATTTGTATACATACGCTTTGACGTATCATTTAAATAACAATGTACAATGTTAGCTTATTATTGCATTTCTTCATCTTTTTTCCCTGTCTGCTTATTTACGCCAAATTGCACCCGTACATTCTGGTACGTCCAGTGCGCTAGGGGCTTCAGTGTACCCCATAACACGGCAAGAAAAGTCCGAACACTTTCGAAAGTGCGGCACCCCGAACTTATAGCATTATATGCATCAGCTCCGAATCATGTCTTGGGTCAATAGTTGGGTTTGCCTGGCTCCCATGTTTTGGTACCTTACGTTCTGCTATATTGGCTAAGGTAGCACTGGGAGAACTACTGCGATTATGTCCCGGTTCTTCCGGATGAGCACCTCAGTATAGAAAACAGAAAACTGACTGGTATGATGTGGCGAGAGCTGGTCGCTGTTCGAGAGGTCTCAAATCCTTAAAGATTTTTTCCGCTTCGGGCGAGGAATCGGCCATGTCCGATTTAGGCGTATATAGCGCCCCAAGTTCGGCCTTCCGAATACTAGGGGCTTCACCAAAATTTAAAATTGTAGACTTCTATGGCTAAGTGAGAGTGCTAAAGCTGTATAGTCCGATTGCCTTGTTCGCTGCGCTAAACACCTCCTTAAAGGACCATCTTTTTTATAAAGAGTGTTTAGGATTTATCCCGAACACCTCAGTACTAGCTACATGGGGGCAGAAGCCGACGACTGGCCAACTCTTAGATTTTATAAACGACCGCGCAGAAGGTAATATTTTAAATCAACAAGCGTTATATAGCGCACATGAACTCGTTTTCATATTACAGGATCACATGAGTACATTTCATTCAAATACTACATCCTTAGCACATTCCTCTGCCACAAGGCGGGCACCCTTCAGGACACTGTCATAATACTTTTCGGAGTGGCGATGCTCCTTGCCCTCCGGTGGCCCCTCCTTCACCAGCTTTTTGGCATCCATCTTCGCCCAGTGCACTTTCGCACGGGCAAAGGCCCTGCGCGCACCTTCAATGCAGATGGACCGCTTTATGACTTCAAACCGTGGGCAGGCATTCACAAGCCGCTTTACCAGGCCGATGTAGTTGCCAAGCAGGGTCTCGCCAGGCCACATCCGGACTATGAGACCCTTCATGGCCAGTTCGGCTGCCTTGTGAAGTTTGACCAGTTGCTTCAGCTGGTCGCTCAAGGGCATCGGATATTCGGTCCCAGCATATTGAGACCAGAACAACTTTTTCGTCGAGCTCCCTTCCTCGGCCCGGTAGAACTCCGCGGCATCTGATACGCTGTGTGGTTGATACGTCTCCAACGTATATATAATTTTTGATTGTTCCATGCTATTATATTATCAACCCTGGATGTTTTATATGCACTTATATGCTATTTTATATGATTTTTTGGGACTAACCTATTAACCTAGAGCCAAGTGCCAGTTTCTGTTTTTTTCCTTGTTTTAGAGTATCGCACAAAAGGAAAATCAAACAGAGTCCAATTGACTTGAAACTTCACGGAGCTTATTTTTGGAACGGAAGCAATCCAGAAGACTTGGGGTGTACGTAAGGAAAGCAACGAGGAAGGCACAAGGCAGGGGGCGCGCCCACCCCCCTGGGCGCACCCTCCACCCTCGTGGGCCCCTTGTGGCTCCCATGACGTATTTCTTCCTCCTGTATATACCCATATACCCTAAAAACTTTGAGGAGCACAATAGATCGGGAGTTCCGTCGCCAGAAGCCTCCGTAGCCACCGAAAACCAATCTAGACCCGTTGTGGCACCC
This sequence comes from Triticum aestivum, assembly GCF_018294505.1. Taxonomy (NCBI): domain Eukaryota; kingdom Viridiplantae; phylum Streptophyta; class Magnoliopsida; order Poales; family Poaceae; genus Triticum; species Triticum aestivum. The sequence goes on from NC_057794.1 coordinate 486,446,907, forward strand.
TGCCGGAGGGGGGATCCCTCTCCGGTGGCCATCTTCATCATCCCGGCGCTCTCCATGACGAGGAGGGAGTAGTTCACCCTCGGGGCTGAGGGTATGTACCAATAGCTATGTGTTTGATCTCTCTCTCTCGTGTTCTTGAGGTGGTACGATCTTGATGTATCACGAGCTTTGCTATTATAGTTGGATCTTATGATGTTTATCCCCCTCTACTCTCTTGTAATGGATTGAGTTTTCCCTTTGAAGTTATCTTATTGGATTGAGTCATTAAGGATTTGAGAACACTTGATGCATGTCTTGCGTGGGATACCCGTGGTGACAATGGGGTATTCTATTGATTCACTTGATGTATGTTTTCGTGATCAACTTGCGGGTTCCTCCCATGAACCTATGCATAGGGGTTGGCACACGTTTTCATCTTGACTCTCCGGTAGAAACTTTGGGGCACTCTTTGAAGTACTTTTGTGTTGGTTGAATAGATGAATCTGAGATTGTGTGATGCATATCGTATAATCATACCCACAGATACTTGAGGTGACATTGGAGTATCTAGGTGACATTAGGGTTTTGGTTGATTTGTGTCTTAAGGTGTTATTCTAGTACGAACTCTATGATAGATAGATCAGAAAGGATAACTTTGAGGTGGTTTCGTACCCTACCATAATCTCTTCGTTTCTTCTCCACTATTAGTGACTTTGGAGTGACTCTTTGTTGCATGTTGAGGGATAGTTATGTGATCTAATTATGTTATTATTGTTGAGAGAACTTGCACTAGTGAAAGTATGAACCCTAGGCCTTGTTTAAACGCATTGCAATACCGTTTACGCTCAATTTTATCATTAGTTACCTTGCTGTTTTATATTTGCAGATTACAAAAACCTATATCTACCATCCATATTGCACTTGTATCACCATCTCTTTGCCGAACTAGTGCACCTATACAATTTACCATTGTATTGGGTGTCTTGGGGACACAAGAGACTCTTTGTTATTTGGTTGCAGGGTTGCTTGAGAGAGACCATCTTCATCCTACGCCTCCCACGGATTGATAAACCTTAGGTCATCCACTTGAGGGAAATTTGCTACTGTCCTACAAACCTCTGCACTTGGAGGCCCAACAACGTCTACAAGAAGAAGGTTGTGTAGTAGACATCAAGCTCTTTTCTGGCGCCGTTGCCGGGGAGGTTAGTGCTTGAAGGTATATCTTTAGATCTTGCAATCGAATCTTTTTGTTTCTTTTTTTAACACTAGTTTAGTTTATAAAAGAAAACTACAAAAAAAGGAATTGAGTTTGCCTCATACGCTTCATCTTTTTAATATCTTTTGTGAGTATGATGGAAAGGAAAATTGTGCCAAAGTGTTAGAAGAAGAATGTATTAAAATGTTTGGCACTAAAAATTTGAATGATGAGCATTGTCGGTGTCAAAACCGGCGGATCTCGGGTAGGGGGTCCCGAACTGTGTGTCTAAGGCGGATGGTAACAGGAGGCAGGGGACACGATGTTTTACCCAGGTTCGGGCCCTCTTGATGGAGGTAAAACCCTACGTCCTGCTTGATTATTCTTGATAATATAAGTAGTACAAGAGTTGATCTACCATGAGATCGGAGAGGCTAAACCCTAGAAGCTAGCCTATGGTATGATTGTATGTTGTCCTACGGACTAAAACCCTCCGGTTTATATAGACACCGGAGGAGGCTAGGGTTACACAAGGTCGGTTACAAAGGAGGAGGTATGCATATCCGTATTGCCTAGCTTGCCTTCCACGCCAAGTAGAGTCCCATCCGGACACGGAACGGAGTCTTCAATCTCGTATCTTCATAGTCCAACAGTCCGGCCAAAGGATATAGTCCGGCTGTCCGGAGACCCCCTAATCCAGGACTCCCTCAGTAGCCCCTGAACCAGGCTTCAATGACGATGAGTCCGGCGCGCAGTGTTGTCTTCGGCATTGCAAGGCGGGTTCCTCCTCCGAATAAACCACGGAAGAGTTTGAATACAAGGATAGTGTCCGACCCTGCAAAATAAGTTCCACCGTAGAGAGAATAATATTTCCACAAATCTAATCTGCTGACACGTTTCGGCAGCATGACATCATGCCACGGCCCGGTAATCATCTGAACCGTTTTTTCTTTAACCAGCCCCGCACATAACGCGAGGCGGTTTCTTGACACGTCTTGTCAAAGCAGAGATCGTATTCCCCTTATCATGGGATTTTCATCAATACAAACATGGGTAACCCAACCGCGCCATCAATTATAGCGCTTGGGGGATAAGCGAGTTTTACCAGGCTTGTGGGGGCGCATAGTTTTGTCCGCCCTTATAAAGGGATAAGGTCTCACCTTTTTCTATCCACGCCTTCTTCCTCGTTGCTCATCCATTCTCGCGCACTCGAGCTTCAGCGCCCAAGTCCACATCCTTCTCCTCAACTCTCTCCAAACATGTCTGAAGAGGGAGGCAAGTGGATGGTCTCCTCCGTCATGGAGGGATGCATCAAAAAACTACATGGGGCCGGATACTTAGCCGCGGATATCGCGCACCGGCTGCCAGCCGCGGGGCAGATCGTCCCTACCCCGGAACCTCACGAAAGGGTGGTTTTCCTACCCCACTTCGTCCGTGGACTGGGGTTTCCCCTCCATCCATTCGTTCGCGGCCTTATGTTCTATTACGGGCTGGACTTTCATGATCTGGCCCCGAATTTCATCCTCAACATCTCGGCGTTCATCATCGTGTGCGAGGCCTTTCTTCCGCATCCGGCCCCACTTCAGCCTATGGCTAAAGACCTTCAATATCAAGACGAAGGTGGTTGGCGGTCAACAAGCGGAAGCGGCGGAGCCATGGTGGGCAAAATGCCCAACGTTACATGGCTCGAGGGCTCCTTTGTGGAGACCATAAAGTGGTGGCAATCGGGGTGGTTCTACATCACCGAGCCGCGTGACACCAACTGGGTGGCGGCCCCTGAGTTTCGATCCAGAATCCCCACGCGGCTCACTTCCTGGAAGGAGAAGGGCCTGTCCTGGGGTTCATCGGTGGAGCTGGACGGACTCCAGAAGTGTATCCGGAACATGATACGCAAGAAACTTAAGCTTGTTAACATAGTCCAGGTCATGCTCTTCCGCCGGATCCTCCCGTGTCAACAACGGGATTTCAACTTATGGGAGTTCGACCCGGCCCAGCACCAGACTCTAAGCGAGCTCTTTGACACGACGCATAAGGACGTCTGGAGGGTGCTGTTCAAGGGCGCCGAGGTCCCTCCTTCTCTTATCGAGGACCGCGGGCTAAGCATGAAGTGCCCTGCGAATCCGGTAAGTTCTGTACATCTGGTAGGGTGTTTATTTCCCATAGCTTAATCATGTGCGGGGTCTGAGATCCCATATGTGCGTAACATTGAGCTTGAGAGCTTCGAGTTAGATAAGTGCCGTCAGTACCTCTATTTAACTGATTCATTTGTGAGAAGGTTTAAATTTACATCATCACGCAATTCTCAAACTGTCATGTTTGATATTTATGATAAATCTTATACCATGGACTTAGAAGATTTTAATACTACTTGTAAACTCCCTCAGTGGGGTAGTGCTAGTGAGCCTCAAATCTAAATATAAAGACTTTCTTGCTAGTATAACAGTGGGGGGATCTAGGGAGATCACGCAAGCTACCATAGGGAGCATTCATTTCCCTGCCATACATTATTTTGCTCTCTTTATAGGTAGATGCATTAACGGTAAGGACGAGACATGTCACATGTGCGTTCCCGATCTTAGTGTTCTCAAGAGTGTTGTATTAGGAGATAGACAATATAACTTGGGAGCCATTGTTGCACGTAGGTTGCATAATAATAGTATTAATGGAGATTTCTTTGGTGGGATCTATGCAACCCATTCAGCTGATTTTCTTGAGATGCCCATACGTGGAGATGGTATTGAGTTGCCTCCTGCTTATTTAGATTATAATGCTATGGTTCGTCATCAGTTTGTTGAGAGGAACGGTCAGTCCCTCCAGTACCGACTAATCTTTGACAGACAACGTACGTATCATGTCGCTCTCCCTGCTCCTACTTTCTTTGACTTTCAGGCAAAAGGGAGATATGCTATAACCAGGGAGGAGGCGAACGAGTACAAGAGGAGGATGGAGGCAGCCCGCCTCCAAGCTGCAGCCCTTCAGGCAGTAGCTGATGCATCTCAGTATGACCCCAGCTTCAACTTCGGATATCCACCATGCCATCCATGGGCATAGACCAACTTAGGCCAAAAGCCTAAGCTTGGGGGAGTACGTATTTCTCACCGACATTACATTCATGTTCACACACTCATGCCAGTTGTCGGTGCTCATACTTTTTCATTGTATCATCCATGCTAGTTTAATTTCATTTTAAGCTTTCTTCTTGTGTGTTTGAAAAAACTTAAGAAAAACCAAAAAATAGTTGTAGCTTTTAACTAGTTTACTTTCCATGCCTGTAGTGGTAGTAATTAAAAGAAAACCCAAAAAGATTTCTCATCCTTCTTTTGCTTGTTGGGAGCTTTCCCGTGTAAATAGTTTTATTTCTTTTCTTTGGGGGTCGAGAGGAGAAGACCTCAATGAAAATGTTGAGTGGCTCTCATATGCATTATTGTTGATCTAACAAAGAGCCCATATTACCTTGTCTTCTCCCTTGAATTGAATGCTTTTAGATTCCAGCTTAGTCTAATGCACGTGCACTATTATTATTATCCACACCGTTCGGTCGTGCAAGTGAAAGGCAATAATGACGATATATGATGAGTTGATTGAGAAGAGAAAAGCTGGTATGAACTCGGCCTCTCTTGTTTTTATAAATATGATTAGTTCATCGTTCCTGATTCAGCCTATTATGAATGAAACATGTTTGCAATGACAATTAGAGATTATAGTTGCTTATGCCATGCGTAATTTGCTAGGAGTTTATAATGGTTTACCTTGCGTGCCAACATGCTATTAAAATGGTTGTGATGTGGTATGATAGGGTGGTATCCTCCTTTGAATGATTCGAGTGGCTTGACTTGGCACATGTTCACGCATGTAGTTGAAACAAAATCAACATAGCCTCTACGATATTTATGTTCATGGTGAATTATATCCTACTCATGCTTACATTCAGTGTTGATTAATCTTAATGCATGTTCATGACTATTGTCGTTCTCTAGCTGGTTGCTTCCCAATCTCTTTCTAGCCTTCACTTGTACTAAGAGGGAATACTGCTTCATCCAATTCCATAAACCCCAAAGTTATTCCATATGAGTCCACCATATCTTCCTATATATGGTATCTACCTGCCGTTCCAAGTAAATTTGTATGTGCCAAACTGTAAACCTTCAAATAAACATTCTGTTTTGTATGCTCGAATAGCTCATGTATCAACTAGGGTTGTATGTATCCTCCATGCTAGGTGGGTTATTCTCAAGAGGAGTGGACTCCGCTCCTCACTCACGAGAAAATGGCTGGTCATCGGGATGCCCATTCCCATGCTCAAATCAAATCAAAATAATTGCAAACAAAACTCCCCTAGGATTGTTGTTAGTTGGAGGCACCCGTTGTTCCGGGCAAGCCATGGATTGATGCTTGTTGGTGGTGGGGGAGTATAAACTTTACCATTCCGCTTGGGAACCGCCTATAATGTCTGTAGCATGGAAGATATCGAGATCTCTCGGTTGTTATGTTGACAATGAAAGTATACCGCTCAAAATATTATTCATCCCTATTTCAAAATCTACAAATCTCTGCTTCCCTCTGTGAAGGGCCTATCTATTTACTTTTATGTTGAGTCATCATCCCCTTATTAAAAAGCACCAGTTGGAGAGCACTGCTGTCATTTGCATGTATTATCGTTAGTTTACATTGAGTATGACTTGACTGGATCTCTTTTACCATGAATTACAATGTCTAGTCAGTCCTTGATCTTTAAAGGTGCTCTGTATTTATGTTTTGCGGTCTTAGAAAGGGCTAGCGAGATACCTTCTTGTTATATCATATTATGATTGTTTTGAGGAAGTGTTGTCATCCAAGATTTATTATTATTGCTCGCTAGATGATTATGCCATTGATATGAGTAAACATGAGACCTAAGTGTTATTGTGAATATGGTTAGTTCATAATCTTTGCTGAAAACTTGAATGCTGGATTTATATATTTACAACAACAAGAGCAAACAGAGTTTGTAAAAGTTTTTCTTTATCACTTTTAGTTTATCAACTGAATTGCTTGAGGACAAGCAAAGGTTTAAGCTTGGGGGAGTTGATATGTCTCCGTCGTATTGACTTTTCCAGACACTTTTGCCTGTGTTTTGGACTCTAATTTGCATGATTTGAATGGAACTAACCTGGATTGACGCTGTTTTCAGCAGAATTGCCATGGTGTTATTTTTGTGCAGAAATAAAAGTTCTTGGAATGACCTGAAAATCAGCGGAGATTATTTTTGGAATATATAAAAAATATTGGTGAAAGAATCAAGGACAGGGTCCCCACACCCTGCCCACGAGGGTGGGGGCGCGCCTACCACCCCTGGGCGCGCCTCCTGCCTCGTGGGACCCCTAGTGCTCCACCGACCTTAACTCTAACTCCATATATTTGTGTTTGGGGAGAAAAAATAGGAGAGAAGGATTCATCGCGTTTTACGATACGGAGCCGCCGCCAAGCCCTAATCTCTCTCGGGAGGGCTGATCTGGAGTCCGTTCGGGGCTCCGGAGAGGGAAATTTGTCGCCATCGTCATCATCAACCTTCCTCCATCCACAATTTCATGATGTTCACCGCCGTACGCGAGTAATTCCATCATAGGCTTGCTGGACGGTGATGGGTTGGATGAGATTTATCATGTAATTGAGTTAGTTTTTTTAGGGTTTGATCCCTAGTATCCACTATGTTCTGAGATTGATGTTGCTATGACTTTGTTATGCTTAATGCTTGTCACTAGGGCCCGAGTGCCATGATTTCAGATCTGAACCTATTATGTGTTCATGAATATATGTGAGTTCTTGATCCTATCTTGCAAGTCTGTAGTCACCTATTATGTGTTATGATTTGTTAACCCCGAAGTGATAATAATCGGGATACCTACCGGTGATGGCCGTAGTTTGAGGAGTTCATGTATTCACTATGTGTTAATGCTTTGGTATGGTACTCTATTAAAAGGAGGCCTTAATATCCCTTAGTTTCCAATAGGACCCCGCTGCCACGGGAGGGTAGGACAAAAGATGCCATGCAAGTTCTTTTCCATAAGCACGTGTGAATATATCTAGAATACATGCCTACATTACATTGATGAACTGGAGCTAGTTCTGTGTCACCCTATGTTATAACTGTTGCATGATTGATCGCATCCGACATAATTCTCCATCACCGATCCATTGCCTATGAGCTTTTCATATATTGTTCTTCGCTAATTTACTTTTCCTTTGCTACTGTTACAATCACTATAAAACCAAAACTGCTACCGTTACTTTTACCACTGTTACCACTACTATCATATTACTTTGCTACTAAACACTTTGTTGCAGATATTAAGTTCCAGGTGTGGTTGAATTGACAACTCAGCTGCTAATACTTGAGAATATTCTTTGGCTCTCCTTGTGTCGAATCAATAAATTTGGGTTGAATACTCTACCCTCGAAAACTGTTGTGATCCCCTATACTTGTGGGTTATCAGCCCCCAATCCAGCTAATATTTTAGAGCCGTCGAAGTACATTACCCAGTTGGAATATGTACTGTACTCTTTGGGGAGCTCGGCTTCAGTCCATTCGGTGACAAAGTCGGCCAACACATGAGATTTAATAGCTCAGCGTGACTTGTATGTTATTTCAAATGGTAAGAGCTCGATGGCCCATTTGGCAATGCGGCCGGTGGCGTCCCGGTTGTTTATGATGTCATCGAACATTCTTGAAAGTAGTGTCGCAGCTTCCGGGATGCCATGAAGACCGCCTATGCTATCTTTTGGTAGTGTGGGTATCGAGATTTGCATGGTGTTAGAACCTCCAATACATAGTACATTGGTTTCTGGCGAGGGAATTTATGTCCCTCCTCCTGTCGTTCGATGACGAGCACCGCACTCACTACCTGGTGAGTCGCAGATATGTAGAGTAACATAGGTTCGCCAACACTTGGTGCGGCAAGGATTGGGTTGCTTGCTAACAAAGTTTTTATTTCTTCCAATCCGGCTGTGGCCGCATCGGTCCACTCGAAGTGGTCAGTCTGTCGGAGCAGTTGATAAAGCAGCAACGCCTTTTATCCTAGTCTGGAGATAAAGCGGCTCAAGGCTACCACACACCCCGCTAGTTTTTGGAATTGCTTCAAGTCTGTTGGCGTTGCCAATTGTGACAAGGCTCGGATTTTTGCTGGGTTCACTTCAATTCCTCTATTGAAAACGATGAACCCGAGTAGTTTTCTGGCTGGAATGCCAAACACACATTTTTCTGGATTGAATCATATGTCATATGTTCGGAGGTTGTCGAATGTGAGTCGTAGATCGTCCACCAATGATTCGATGTGTTTAGTATTGATGACAACATCATCTACATATGCTTCCACTGTCTTGCCAATTTGCTTTTCCAGACATGTTTAAATCATGCGTTGGTAAGTGGCGCCAGCGTTTTTGAGCCTGAAAGGCACCGTGTTGAAGCAAAAAGGCCCGTAGGGGGTAATGAATGCTGTTGCAGCTTGGTCTGACTCCTTCATCTTAATTTGATGGTATCCGAAGTATGCATCGAGGAAACACAGTGAGTCGTGTCATGCAGTCATGTCAATGATTTGGTCAATGCAGGGCAGTGGGAAGGGGTCCTTAGGGCAAGCCTTATTGAGGTCCTTGAAATTGACACAAAGGCGCCAGGATTTATCCTTATTTGGCACCATGACCAGGTTTGCCAGCCAGTCCGGGTGTTTGATCTCTCTAATGAACCCGTCTTCAAGTAGTTTGGCTAGCTCCTCCCCCATAGCTTGTCATTTGGGTTTAGAAAATCGTCGCAGCATTTGCTTAACTAGTTTGAACCCCTTTATTATGTTGAGGCTGTGTTTGGCAGTATGCGTGGGATTCCTGGCATATCCGAAGGATGCCAGGCAAAGATATCCCAATTCTTGTGTAGGAACGCTCACAAGGCGACGTCGACCGTCGAATCCAGTTGTTATCCGATGGAGGCTGTCTTGTTAGGATCCGTCGGGTGTACTTGAAATTTAACTATTTCATCTGCTGGTTTGAAAGAAGTGGACTTGGGCCTCTTATCGAGGATTACATCATCCTTGTCCACTGTGGTCCATAGAGTGGTTAACTCCTTGGCCGCGAGGGCCTCAGATAGTGCCTCGAGGGCCAAGGATGCAGTTTTGTTTTTGGAGCGGAGTGCTATATCCGGATCACTTGTGGTGGTGATAACTCCGTTGGGCCCTGGCATTTTTAGCTTCATGTACCCGTAATGGGGTATTGCTTGAAAGCGTGTGAAGGCGTCTCACCCCAACAGGGCGTGATATCCGCTGTTGAAAGGTGCCATGCGGAAGAGTAACTCTTCGGACATGTAGTTCTCCGATGTGTCAAATACTACATCAAGTTTAATTTTCCCCGAGCATCGTGCTTCTCGATTGGGGATAATGCCTCGAAAGGTTGTGCTACTTTGCTTGATGCGACTCTTGTCCATTTGCATTTTATTGAGCGTGTCCTCGTAGATGAGGTTCAAACCACTCCCGCCGTCCATGAGCACCTTAGTGAGCCGGAAGCCATCCACAATAGGGTTTAAGACCAAGGAGGCTGGTGCTCGGACTGATTTGGCCCTTGGTTCGTCATCGGCAGTAAAGGTTATTACCATATCGTCCCAAGGATTTATTGCGGCTACTTGGTTGACTTCAGCAAGGTCGCGGAGCGCCCTTTTGTGCCGATTATTTGAAGAAAAGGTCTCGAAGATCGTAAAGACATTGAGATCGTTGTCCTCCGAAGAGTGCGTCTCCGGGGTGAGGTTGGTGAGGATGGCCTCACCGCTCTTAGCCACTTGCCGGAGAACCTAACATTCCCGGAGGTCATGTGTTGGTTCGGTATTCGGCGTAGTGTGTGTCTGACAGGTCTTGTCGAGTAGTTCGTCATGGACAGTTCTATGTCCTGTGAAGGATTTGATTCTCTTGTCAATGAGGTGATGACTGGGTGGCCCGTAAGGGTGCATCCTTTTAGCCCGTCCGATGTGCTGCTTAAAGGCAGGAGGATCCCATCGGGCTGTCTGGGCTTTCCAAGCGCTTTCCATTGCGCGGTACTTCTGTACTATGTGTGCCAAATCTGCAAAGTGCAATATGCGGCGGCAGTTGAGGGCATTAAGGATTCCCTCGTCCGCATAGTTGCGGCAAAAAACTGAAACCGCATCGTCGTCGCAGCAATCTTTAATCTTGTTTTTAACAAGGAGGAACCTGGCCCAGAAGTGATGGACCGTTTCCTGAGGCTGTTGTCATATGTACATTAGGTCACATACGTCTGGAGGACCTGAATTGCTTGGGGAATATTGCTTGTGGTGGGTGGGCGGGTTAAAATCCGAACCCTGATCCGCCATTGGATCTGGAGCTTGAAGAATCTCCGAGGTCACTAGTCCAGGATCTAGAGGGTCCTGGAGACTTTTGGGCTTGATGCTTGATTCCATGTTTGTAGGACATACAGTCTCTTCCCGAAGACGGGTATTCGACGCATAGGGCTCGGAAATTCGAACATAGCTTGTTTTTAACTTGGGGGAGAAGTGTTCTCAGCTTTCTCCTCCACAATTGCCACCAGATGGGTAATCGGCGGGGACTTGATTTCCCTCTAATCAGGTTTAAGCCCAATCCGATCATAATCCATTGCGACTCCCAAGGCGGCCATGCGATCTAGTAGTTCGTTCGAGGACGAGACATCTACCGGATCCATCTTCTCGGATTGTTTGAGGCTGATGCAGAGGTGATAATTGGCGATCACGGGGGCTGCCTTTGGCTTAACGGCCAAGCGGTCACCCATGGTGAAGCCGCCGAGCTGGAGGACGTGTCCTAGAGCCAGGGCCCTTCTGGAGGTGATGCTGTCATTAATGACAAGGCGATCCATCGATCCTTCCATCAATGATACAGAGGAACTCTCAATGAGAGCACCAATGTCGGTGTCAAAACCGGTCGATCTCGGGTAGGGGGTTCTGAACTGTGCGTCTGAGGATCGAAGGTAACAGGAGACAAAGGGGACACGATGTTTACCCAGGTTCGGGCCCTCTCGATGGAGGTAAAACCATATTTCCTGCTTGATTGACTTTGACGAGTATAGGGGTTACAAGAGTTGATCTACCTCGAGATCATAATGGCTAAACCCTAGATGTCTAGCCTATATGAATTCTGATTGTCTCTACGGACTAAACCCTCCAGTTTATATAGACATCGGAGGGGCCTAGGGTTGTACATAGTCGGTTTACAGAAGAAGAGATCTATACATCCGAACGCCAATCTTGCCATCCACGCAAAGGAGAATCTCATCCGGACACAGGGGAAAGCCTTTTACTCTTTATCTTCACGGCCCATCAGTCCGGCCCATAATACACGGGCCAGATACCTGAGGACCCCTTAATCCAGGACTCCCTCACCCATTGCTGCACTTCTTAGAGCTTGCGTCTAGTGAGCTCGCCGGACATGGGGAACACAAGATGTGGGACACGGACACGTCCACATCCGGCGGTCCTTTAGATTAGGTTTAATAAGTCTCGTGCGCTTTTGTTTAGTTGAAATATGTCGAAAATGTAATGAATTTGGTCTAGTTTAAATAAAAATCATCTAGTTTGCTTGAAATTCATTTGTTCTATTCAAATTTCATTTGAAATGTATGCGGGCATGGTTTAATGGCCGACACGCATCCACAGACAAATACAGTGCATGTTTTAGGGATTTCCATGTTTATCTATTAAACCTGTTGATTCATCCACCATTTCTCAAATCTAAACATTTTGCTAGTTGCAATTACATTTCCACAATATTAAGCAATAAAGGAGTGTGGTTCCATATTCTAGGTAGGGATTTCACAAGAGAATGCAAAAAACGTTGTTCCCAATTGGTATAGGCTTAACATCAAGCAATGGCAGGAAAAGTCGTATTGTTGGCCCAGGTGTATCTCCTATTACTAATCTTATTAAGACCAACAAGTCCCCAAAAATACCAACATTGACCGACCACCATGGTGGACCGTTCCAAAATATAATTTTCCACAAAGCAAAAAAAATTGACTTTTTTGTGAACACACATACACATGTATACGACATATATGCAAATTTTCATAACATTATATTTTCATACATGGAGTACACAAAAAAGACCAAATACATATTTCTAAATGAGCCAGCACATTATGTTATTGGGCTGGAATTTTGTTTTGCTTCTGTATAGCCTATAAATCACAAATTTTTCAAACAAATTTTCACACGTTCATGTGGAACACATATATGTTTCCATGGAATTTTTTTCTATTTTTTGAAACTTTTAAGTGGGCTTTTTGATTTTTTGAAATTACCCCCCACCATGGTGGTGGAGCACCAAAAGTCCGTACTCCAGCAAGTCCTACGTATTAATCCAATCATTAATCACTAAAGACCATTGATGGTTAATGTCACCATTATTTTTTTCATTGACAAATCTTACCAAGTTAAAAGTCCTCACTGGATAGGGTTAGTCACCATTCCCCATGACGTCGTGTAATTTAATCAGAAACTCTAACTTGTGTTTGGCATAAGCATAACCTTAAACAATCACAAGTGTCCACACAAAATCATCTTTTTACAGTCTTAACTACAGCCAAAGAGTAGAAGATTTGAATGTAATCCAATGGCTTCAAACATTTCATGTTTAACACCCCCACCAAAATATCCACAATGGTGTCATTGGTGGGGAGGAAGGACCAATGGAATTCATAAGATCTAGCTAACATTTGCGGGATCAAGCCTCGGGAGTAAATTGTAACATGACTGAATTCATGACAAATTTCGCTTTTATCTCAAACCTTAACATGCAGCTCATGAGCGAATGGTTCCGCAACATCGATGCAATTAGGTAACACTTTTCCAGGGTTAGAATTTGAAGGAAATATGCCCTAGAGGCAATAATAAAGTTGTTATTTATATTTCCTTATATCATGATGAATGTTTATTATCCATGCTAGAATTGTATTAACCGGAAACTTGATACATGTGTGGATACATAGACAATACATCATGTCCCCAGTAAGCCTCTACTAGACTAGCTCGTTAATCAAAGATGGTTAAGTTTCCTAGCCATAGACATGTGTTGTCATTTGATGAACGGGATCATATCATTAGGAGAATGATGTGATGGACAAAACCCATCCGTTAGCTTGGCATTATGATCGTTAAGTTTTATTGATATTGCTTTCTTCATGACTTATACATATTCCTCTGACTATGAGATTATGCAACTCCCGAATACCGGAGGAACACTTTGTGTGCTATCAAACGTCACAATGTAACTGGGTGATTATAAAGATGCTCTACAGGTGTCTCCGAAGGTGTTTGTTCAGTTGGCATAGATGAAGATTAGGATTTGTCACTCCGTGTATCGGAGAGGTATCTTTGGGCCCTCTCGGTAATGCACATCATAATAAGTCTTGCTAGCAATGTGACTAATGAGTTAGTTACGGGATGATGTGTTATGGAATGATTAAAGAGACTTGCCGGTAACGAGATTTAAGTAGGTATGAAGATACCAACGATTGAATCTCGGGCAAGTAACATACCGATGACAAAGGGAATTATGTATGTTGTCATAAGGTTCGACCGATAAAGATCTTCGTAGAATATGTAGGAGCAAATATGGGCATCCAGGTTCCACCATTGGTTATTGACCGGAGAGGTGTCTCGGTCATGTCTACATAGTTCTCAAACCCGTAGGGTCCGCACGCTTAATGTTCGTTGACGATATAGTATTATATGAGTTATGTATGTTGGTGACCGAATGTTGTTCGGAGTCTCGGATGAGATCACGGACATGACGAGGAGCTCCGAAATGGTCCGGCGGTAAAGATTGATATATAGGATGATATCATTCGGCCAAGGGGTGAAGCCCACGAGGCTTTAGGTTGGTGCAAAAGGAGTTTTGCAGAGGCCATGGGGCCAAACGCCGGAGACCCTGGCATCTGGCCCTGGGCCAGACGTCGAGGCCCATGGAGTTTGGGCTAGACGCCAAGGATTGTGGCATTTGGTCCTGGAGTCCGAGTGGGACTCTTGCCTTTCGGGCAAAACTGACTTTGAGGAGGCTTTTACTCCAAGTTTCGACCCCGGGGCTCAACATATAAATAGAGGGACAGGGCTAGCACCAAAGACACATCAAGAATCACCAAGCCATGAGCCGGCAACCCCGTACCCTCTAGTTTATCCTCCGTCATAGTTTTTGTTGTGCTTGGCGAAGCCCTGCAGAGATTGTTCTTCACCCACACTGTCACCACGTCGTCGTGCTGCTGGAACTCATCTACTACTTTCCCCTCTTGCTGGATCAAGAAGGCGAGGACGTCATCGAGCTGAACGTGTGCTGAACGTGGAGGTGTCGTACTTCCAATACTTGATCGGCACGGATCGTGAAGGTGTACGACTACATCAACCGCGTTGATAAACACTTCCGCTTTGTGATCTTCAAGGGTATGAAGATGCTCTCCCCCTCTTGTTGCTATGCATCTCCTAGATAGATCTTGCATGAGCGTAGGAAATTTTTGAAATTGCATGCTACATTCCCCTACAGTGGCATTCGAGCCAGGTCTCTGCGTAGATGTTATATGCACGAGTAGAACACAAAGAATTGTGGGCGATAATAGTCATATTGCTTACCAGCAACGTCTTACTTTGATTCGGCGGTATTGTTGGATGAAGCGGCCCGGACCAACATTACATGACCGCATTCATGAGACTGGTTCTACCGCCGTGCTTCGCACATAGGTGGCTAGTGGGTGTCTGTTTCTCCAACTTTAGTTGAATCGAGTGTGACTATGCCCGGTCCTTGTTGAAGGTTAAAACAACACACTTGACAAAAAATCGTTGTGGTTTTGATGCGTAGGTAAGAACGGTTCTTGCTAAGCCCGTAGTAGCCACATAAAACTTGCAACAACAAAGTAGAGGACGTCTAACTTGTTTTTGTAGGGCATGTTGTGATGTGATATGGTCAAGACATGATGATATATAAACTGTTGTATGAGATGATCATGTTTTGTAACCGTTATCGGCAACTGGCAGGAGCCTTATGGTTGTCGCTTTATTGTATGAAATGCAATCGCCATGTAATTGCTTTACTTTATCACTAAGCGGTAGCGATAGTCGTAGAAGCAATAGTTGGCGAGACGACAACAATGCTACGATGGAGATCATGGTGTCAAGCCGGTGATGATGGAGATCATGACGGTGCTTTGGTGATGGAGATCAAAGGCACAATATGATGATGGCCATATCATGTCACATATTTTGATTGCATGTGATGTTTATCTTTTATGCATCTTATTTTGCTTAGTACGGCGGTAGCATTATAAGATAATCCCTCATTGAATTCCAAGGTATAAGTGTTCTCCCTGAGTATGCACTGTTGCTACAGTTCGTCGTGCCGAGACACCACATGATGATCGGGTGTGATAAGTTCTACGTTCACATACAATGGGTGCAAGCCAGTTTTACACACGCAAAATACTCGGGTTAAACTTGATGAGCCTAGCATATGCAAATATGGCCTCGGAACAGTGAGATCAAAAGATCGAACATGAATCATATAGTAGATATGATCAAAATAGTGATGTTCACCATTGAAAACTACTCCATCTCACGTGATGATCGGACATGGTTTAGTTGATATGGATCACGTGATCACTTAGATGATAAGAGGGATGTCTATCTAAGTGGGAGTTCTTAAGTAATATCATTAATTGAACTTTAATTTATCATGAACTTAGTCCTGATAGTATTTGCAAATTATGTTGTAGATCAATAGCTCGCGATGTAGTTCCCCGTTTATTTTTTGATATGTTCCTAGAGAAAAATAAGTTGAAAGATGATGGTAGCAATGATGCGGACTTGGTCCGTGATCTGAGGATTATCCTCATTGTTGCAGAAAATAATTATGTCCTTGAGGCACTGCTAGGTGACAGACCTATTGTAGGAGCAGATGCAGATGTTATGAACATTTGACAAGCTCGGTATGATGACTACTTGATAGTTTAGTGCACCATACTTTACAGCTTAGAACCGGGACTTCAAAACGTTTTGAACGCCACAGAGCATATAAGATGTTCCAAGAGCTGAAATTTGTATTTCACACTCATGCCCGAGTCGAGAGGTATAAGACCTCTGACAAGTATTTTGCCTACAAGATGGAGCAGAATAGCTCAACCAGTGAGCATGTGCTCAGAATGTCTGTGTACTACAATCGCTTGAATCAAGTGGGAGTTAATATTCCATATAAGATAGTGATTGACAGAGTTCTCTAGTCACTATCACTAAGTTACTAGAACTTTGTGATGAACTATAATATGTAAGGATTACGAAAATGATTCCTGAGCTCTTCGCGATGCTGAAATCAGCGAAGGTAGAAATCAAGAAAAGCATCAAGTGTTGATGGTTGACAAGACCACTAGTTTCAAGTAAAAGGGTAAGGGATAGAAAGGGAACTTCAAGAAGAATGACAAGCAAGTTTCCACTCCCATGAAGAAGCCCAAAGCTAGACCCAAGCCTGAAACTGAGTGCTTCTACTGCAAAGGAAATGGTCACTGGAAGTGGAACTACCCTAGATACTTGGCGGATAAGAAGGATGGCAAAGTGAACAAAGGTATATTTAATATACATGATATTGATGTGTACTTTACTAGTGTTTATAGAAACCCCTCAGTATTTGATACTGGTTTAGTTGCTAAGAGTAGTAACTCAAAACGGGAGTTGCAAAATAAACAGAGACTAGTTAAGGGCGAGCTGATGATGTCAGTTGGAAGTGATTCCAAGGTTGATAAGATCACCATCGCACACTCCCTTTACCTTCGAGATTAGTGTTGAACCTAAAATAAATGTTTGAGCATGAATATGATTGGATCCTGTTTATTGCAATATAGTTATTCATTTAAAGTCAAAGAATAATTGTTGTTCTATTTACATGAATAAAACCTTCTATGGTCATACACTCAATATAAATGGTTTATTGAATCTCGATCGTAGTGATACACATATTCATAATATTGAAGCCAAAATATGCAAAGTTAATAATGATAGTGCAACTTATATGTGGCACTGCCGTTTAGGTCATATTGGTGTAAAGCGCATGAAGAAACTCCATACTGATGGACTTTCGGAATTACTTGATTATGAATCACTTGATGCTTGCGAACCATGCCTCATCGGCAAGATGACTCAGACTCTATTCTCCAGAACAATGGAGCGAACAACTGACTTATTGGAAATAATACATACTGATGTATGCGGTCCGATGAGTGTTGAGACTCGCGTCGGGTATCATTATTTTCTGACCTTCGCAGATGATTTGAGCAGATATGGGTATATCTACTTGATGAAACATAAGTCTGAAACATTTGAAAAGTTCAAAGAATTTCAGAGTGAAGTGGAAAATCATCGTAACAAGAAAATAAAGTTTCTATGATCTGATCATGGAAGTGAATTTTTGAGTTATGAGTTTGGTCTTTGTCGGCGTTCTAGGAACGGGGGTCCCCAGACCTGCCTGCGTGTGGCCCACGGCGTGGCGGAGCCAGCAGGCCATACGACCCGTCTTCATCAACAAAGCATCCAAGACCCTCGCGAGGGTCCAAGCCTCACGAGGCGGGCGACGCAAGACCTCCTCTCGAGCGGCCTAGTCAGGCAGGCTCGTGAGGGGCGGAGATATCAAGGCGAGGCGAACCTCACGAGGCTCTCATGACGTGAGCCATGACGATCGACACCAGGCGGGCGCCAGCGTGCGCAGCGTCCTTGTTTCCTCTGGTGCAAAGGGGGCAAGCGGAGCCACGGAGTACCGAGACATCAGGCAAAGGTTTCCATTTCGATGCAACAAGACCAAGACCATGGACTGCAAGACGGAGGTCATCGTGGAGCCCAAGACCGCGTCACCACCAGAGCCTTGGGCAGGCGAAGACTACTTTTGTCAGGATGGCTCGTACTAGCTGCCCCCTTCAAATTTGCCCGCCATTGTTGGCTCCCTTCCCGCTCAATATTTGGGAAGAGGACCAGGGCCTCTATAAATAGGACTAGCCACCATAGTAGACCGAGAGATCTGATCAGACCGAGGGAGGATCAGACCTAGAGATCTGATCAGACCGAGGGAGGATCAGACCTAGAGATCTGATCAGACCGAGGGAGGATCAGACCTAGAGATCTCATCAGACCCAGAGATACACACAAGTCCGAAAGCACAAGAACACCTCAACATCGGGAGGCTGTTCTCCCCTTGTAGTTCATCATTAGCCCAAGAGGCAATCCACCACCACCACACTGGAGTAGGGTATTGCACCACAATGGAAGCCCGAACCAGTATAAACCCCGTGTCTTTCTGTGTTGTGAGTTCGTCGAGTTCGTCCGCAAGATCTAGTGAGCTAGAGCGTAGATCGGTAGGAGGGAAAGACTTTGCGCTCACCCCAGTGTTCGAACCTTAAGGGTTTGCCGGAACCCCACATCCGACATTTGGTGCGCCAGGTAGGGGTGCGCCGTAGCTTCCCTTCCATCAGCTCGTCGCTCCGTCGTCTCCATGGCGGACGCTCGCTGTGCTCGAGCTGAGCGTCGGGCTGCCCTCGCCGCCCGCGTCGCTCAGACGGCTCCCGTCGGCGGGCCGCCTCGTCGTTCTCCATCTCCCGCCGCCAACGCTGCCACCGGCCCGGTGGGGAATGAGCAGCAGGCGTCTTTGCTGCATCCTTCAGTGCGGCAGGACGGCCGCACCGCTACTCCATCACTCACCCCTGCTGGTTCTTCGTCTCACGCGCACCGTGCTCCCATGGAGGCACGGGCCGCACTCATCGCGGCGAACGAGCTCCTGCGTTACCGCCCCATCGACAACCTCTACGAGGAGTGGCTCGACCACATCGCCGAGCTCGTCCGTGCGCAGGGGGCTCTCCGACACCGTCCCACTCTCTGCATCCCCCTCGACCAGCCGCGGACGATGGGGCTCATGGTGTGCCTCCAGCGCCTCGACCCCAAGACGGTGCCTTGGCACCAAGGCATGCGCCTCCGCGGCGTGATCCACCGTGCCCGGTGCCCGCGCGTGAAGAAAGAAGCTGCCAAGAAATCTCGCGGCCGCGAGAAGCTGCACCGGCGCTCCCCGCGCCACCTCGTCTAGACCGTGTGCCACCTGTAGTGGCACAACGCGGACCTTGCCAAGACTAAGCTCTGCCTCAGAAGCAGGCCCCGGTGACCACGGCTGGCTACCGTGCCTTCACCCCCGAACTGCATAGCGTCGCCTGGCCAGGCAAGTTCAAGCCAGATCTACCTCCTCGATACGACGGCACCGCCGACCCCGCGGAGTTCCTGCAGCTCTATGAGCTTAGCATCAAAGTGGCCAACAACGACGAAAAAGTCATGGCGAACTGGTTTCCCATGGCTCTCAAGGATGGGGCCAGATCCTGGCTCCTGAACCTGCAGCACGGCTCGATCTCCTCCTGGGACAAGATGCACGATCGCTTCGTCACCAACTTCCAGGGCACTCGCGACCGCCCACCGGCCACGGGCGATCTACGCCGCATCAAGCAACAGCCAGGAGAGACCCTTCAGAAGTACATCCAGCGCTTCAACAGCACCTGCCTCAAGATCCCCAAGGTCATGGACGAAGCCATCATCTCCGCGTTCTCAGACGGCGTCCGTGACGTCAAGATGAAGGAAGAGCTGGCTATCCACGAGGAGCTTTGCACATCTCAGGAGTTGTTCAACCTGGAGACCAAGTGTGCAAGAGCTGAGGAGGGGCGCCTCTCTCTCGTTGAGCTGCCAGCTGCAGGAGTGGAGGAGAAGAAGGCCAAGGCCAAGGATGTGAAGCGCAAAAGAGGCAGTAGTGCTCGCAGCGGAGCACGACACCAAGCGAGGCAGGGATCAACCCAAGTCATCCAAGAACGGCCGTCTGTTCTGTGCCTTCCACAACCTGAACACCCACAACACCAGCGACTGTCAAGAGCTCAGAGCCATACGGGAAGGACACTTCGGTCGACGCCCCGAGCGCAACGACCGGGGCTATGACCGTGGAGGAGGACGTGAAGGCGGACGCTGGGACGACCGTGGCCCGCGCCAGGAGTGGTGCGACCAGCCTCGTGAGGACCGCTGGCAGGACCAACCTCGCGAGGGCACCTGGAGGGACCGGCCTCGTGAGGATTGCCCCCAGGGCAACGCTGGTCTTCCCCCGTTGCCGCCACCGAGAAGGAACGACAACCACCACCAGGATGAGGGGGTTGGGGGCTTCTAGGAGCCGCATGCGATCACTTGCATCTTGGGCGGTGCTCAGGCCCCAGCCTCTCAGTGCATCTTCAAACAGTTCACTCGCGAGGTGAACGCAACGCTCCCCAAGCTCAAGGCCACGCACCCGCTCAGGTGGTCCCAATGCGCCATCACCTTCAACTCGGCCGACCAGCTCAAGTGCGCAGCCACCGCTGGCACACTCCCTATGTTGTGCTTCCTAGTAATCAGCAATGTGCAAGTCACCAAGACTCTTATCGATGGTGGTGCAGGGCTCAACGTCCTATCCATCGACACGTTCGACAACCTCCAAGTGCCCTATGAGCAGCTCCAGCCAACCAAACCTTTTCTCAGGAGTGACTGACGGTTCCACCACACCGATAGGGCAAGTCCGCCTGCCTGTCACCTTCGGGGAGCGCAAGAACTACCACATCGAGCTCATCGACTTCGACGTCGCGCACATCCGCCTGCCGTACAATGCCATCCTCGGGTATCCAGCCCTGGCCAAGTTCATGGCAGTCACTCATCACGGCTACGACGTCCTCAAGATGCCAGGAAGCGGGGGAATCATCACGGTCCCATGTGAAGAAAGGGATGCAGTGTGCTCCCTTGAGCGTGCCTTCCAAGCCATAGCAATCAACAACCCTGATAGCAGAAGTGAAGGCCCTCCGGAGACCATCCCCAAGAAGAAGTTGCTGCGCCGCGCAGGACCCCAAGAAGATGGCGTCGCGTCAGGAGCCTTGTCAGGATCAGCGCCCGCTCCAGGGGCGCCTCCCTCGACCGCATAGGAAAGCGCACCGGCGCCCTCCTCGGGCAAGACTCGGGGGCTCTCTCCTGGAGAGCCTTAGACCTTGCCAACCTCACGAGGGAGGTGCTTGGGCACCACTTGGAAGCATGCTTCACGACACGCTTTCCTCAGGAGAGCACAGGGCAAGGAGTGCCCACCACCGAGGAGTTCATCACCAAGACCACCCAAGAGTTACAAGACGTGAGAGCAATGCACGGCGACAGCCGCTCACCAAGCACGGCTCACCATCCAGGCGAGGGTGCTGAATTGCGCGTCTGCATCGGCATCCCGGGGCTCAACAGGGCCGCATCTCAGGAACGCTTCTGGCCATCACGTGCGGGCCGCTGTGAGGGTCCACCACACAGCTACGTTCGCATGCCCTTCGGCATGCCGAGCGTGGCGTCGGCCTTTTAGTGCAACGTGCGGCAAGTCCTGGCGGCTCAGGAGGCCATGTTCCGCGCCGTTCTGGAGGAGATGAGGACGGTCTTCAGGGAATCTCCTGAGCCCCCAGAGCCTCCCGAGGCTCAGGGTCCCGGTGGCTCATGAGGAGCCATTCCTTCAATGCGTGGCTTTAGTTGCACCAACTCTACTTCGTCTACAGAACCAGGTGACATCTTCCAAGTTCATTTAAGATGGGAGCGCCCCTCGGGCTGCATTATTCCCAGGCCACACGGGTCCGTCCCTGTGGCATGTATCCCTTTTGCTTATGTCTTCATCTTACCTTGTTGGGGTGCCCCTCGGGCTCCATCATCCCCATGCCGCTCGGGCCAGACCCAGTGGCATGTATATTCCTGCATTTATCCAAGTTGATCTGCTCTTCATGCTTAACCTGCCGACGGCAATCGCCTGCTCGGTTGCCGCCCGCTGCGGGTCTGTTTATCCCATGCAACCCACTTGCATGTTAAAAGGGGGGCTCCTGAGCATCGCGACTCAGGAGCTCTTACTGGCTCTCCAGCCCTTACCCCCTGGCCTTGACCATGGCATCGCGACCTGGCATACCAGTGGTGGCTGAGCTCGCTCGAGGGCCGGGACCTAAGGACGTAGAGTGCTTGCATCTAACTGCCTTGCAGGGACATACAGTCACCAAGACTCAAGACTAGGCGCAACCCGCCTTGAGGTAGGGCCTTGTGAGTCCCGCGCTGGCTCACGAGTGCCCAGATACACCTCGCAGCCCTGTCGTGCAAGCCACGTGTCAGGGCGAGGCTGTACACGCCCCGGGGCTCCTCCCGGAGGGGGGGCCCCATCCCACGCCCAAGTGGAAGCTCCATGCTCCGCACTGGCTGTCGACATTGCCGAGGAGCGGCTATGCCCGTGCACAAGCGGAAGCACTATGCTCCATGCTGGTGATAAACAACTGAGGGCGACCCCACGGCCATACCAACCTCAGGGAGCCCAGAGCTCAGCGCCCAGCCTCACCACGACGCCTCCCCTCGGGAGAGTCGTGCGAGGGGGCTGAGCACGGGGGCTGCGCTCGGGTCACGCCCAAGTGCACGCCACCCTGGGTGTCACGCGCCCCTCCCGAGGCCTCGGCGAGGGCAGGTATGGAAATTTTTTGAACGTCAAGGGGGAGTCCTGAGCATCGCGACTCAGGAGCCTAACTGGCCACGTAGCCCCTCACTCCTTGGTCCGCCCTGGTCTCCAGTCGGCTCAATGGCGGTTGAGGTATGCGCGGAGTCGGGCTCTGCCGACGTAGAACATTAATCTATCCTCACGAACTCTCTCTATATGTTGTTCGCACGTCAAGGGGGACTACGGAACATCGCGACTCAGGAGCCTAACTGGTCACGTAGCCCCTCACTCCTTGGAGCGTCCTGGTCTCCGGTCGGCCCAATGGCGGTTGAGGTATGCGCTGGGCCGGGCTCTGCTGACGCAGAACAAAGCAAATAGGAAGGAAAACACAAAATATCGAAGCAAATATTACAAGCATATTGTTCTCACAATACCAAATGAAAAGTCTAAACGCCTCCACGAGGCCTGATGTATGTCGCAGGAATGAAACGAGAAGAATAGCCGCAGGTCACCCCTGGATGTCGCTGTCGCCCGCGGAAGGTGCTCCCTCGTGGGCGATGATGTTCTCACCTTCACCACCAGCCGCAGGATCCGCGGCATCACCAGATAGAGGATCGGAGACAAAGCTGCGGAACTTCCTCAGCAAAGCCTCCACTTGACTTTGAACAGCTGCGGCGGCAGCTTCGCAGAGATCTTCAACCACATGCTCCAGCAGCTCGTCAAGGCGGGCGTTGGGGTCGCGGAGGTGCAGATGGCTAAGGGCGCGAGTCAGTGCAGCTGAAGACAGAACATGAGCTTTTGCCTCCTTCATGGGACCGAGGCCCTCAATGACCTCCTCAAGCGCTATCAGGTGGTAGGTGCGACATATGCCAACGGGTGGCTTATCATTGTGGGAGCCAATAAGACATCGTCGGTGCCTGGAAGCGGGATGGGCGGAGACATGCATGCCAGCGAATCTTACCCAGCTTCGGGGCTCTTCGTGGAGATAACACCCCTACTGCTGCTCTGCGGGGTCTCCGCATGATCATTAGATGAACAAGTAGCTACACGATGCTCCGTGAGTTGTTTGGCGAGAGGAGGAAGAAGGGAACTGCTCGCTCTCTTCTCCTCCCTATGTGGTGTCTAAAACTAGCAGGGATCAACCCTTTGCATGGGTGTCCCGGGGGGTTTATATAGGCCTACCCCCCGGGGATACAATGGTAATCCGGCTGGGCGTGGGGCCCAGCCATCTGTGTCTACACTCGCCGGCTTCTGCGCCGGCTGCTGGGGCCCGCCGACTGGTGGGTCCCGCCGGCTGCCGGCTCCTTGGTCGACAGGCAGGCCCCACTGTCCAGGGCCTTGTCGGCGGCTGGTTACTGTTGCTCAATCCTGGTGATGAGGGCTTCGCCGAGGTGGGCATGGCTACAGTGCCGCCGTCCAGCGGGTGATCGCTATAGCCTCACCGCGTCTTGTCTCCTTAATGGGGCGTCTCCTTCGAGGGAGGTGGCAAGCCGGCTATGGGGAGCCAGCTCTGTCTTGGGCCGACTGGGGGAGGCCTGGTCGCCTTCGGGTGTCTCTCTGCCCGAAGGGGCCCACCGCCCGTGGGCCGTGCTGGCAGCCCATCGTGGATGACATCAGGGTCAACGTGGCAACAGTGCCGCGCCGTACGGGTCATGGCCACCCGTACGACGCACTGTGCTAGGTGTGCTCCGGGATTCGGGGGTGGCAGGCTTTACTGTAGCCACGCCCCGTCACATCGCCGTTATGTGGATGCAGACTTCGAGGGTACGATCTTGACCGCTTTGTGGGAGCCGGCTTCTTGGAGTCGGCCTTCTCGTGGCCGGCTTCTCGGAGCCGGCCCTCCCGCGGCTTTCTTCATGAGGGCTAAAGTCGGGTTGCCTTCCGATAGCCGGCCTGGGAGACAGCCGGCAAGGGGAAGGCGGCCCCATGTCTTGGATTCTCGAGGGCCGGATCGGCTCGTAATTTTTTCAGAAGGGCCAGGGGGAGCCGGCTAGGCTACCCATGGTTATTTACTCCGACAGTAGTCCCCGAAGCTGATCAAGCTTCGAGGCTGACAAAAGGACGAAAAGCTTGGTCAGCTTCATATCCTGAGGGGCCGGCTATGCTTGTGCGCGTCGTCTTCGGGAAGCCTCATTTCTCGTTGGCGGGAACGCGGGTCGGTCTACGAGTTGACCGCACGCCATCCCGCGGGCCACGTGGCAAGCAGATCCTGCCAATGCACGCGCGCGACGGGACGCCGCCGCAGGCCTGGGCCCGCCACTCCTAGGCCTCGGCCCGAGCGCGGATCTTCTGCGGCCCACGCGGACCGCTCGCCTTCCCGCGGCGGTTTTATTACGCCATCAGGGCGCAATAATCGCGTGACGTGGGGGAGTGGGCACAGTTGATCCCCACGTTCCCCCATGCCACGCCTCCTCGGCTCCGTCGCGCGGGTCTATAAGTTGGGGGAGGAGGGGGAGCAGCAGAGGCTCGCACGCTCTTCCTCGCTCCGCCCCTTCTCGCCTTCCTTCTTCTTTCCGCCGCCGCAGCAACCCTTTGCCGCGTCGTTCCACCGTCGGACCTCTCGGTTCCTTTGGTCCCGCCGTAGCGGGGTCGTGCGCGTCTCCACCGTCACTTCGTCTTGCTCCCTGCCGCATCGCTCCCACGGCGCTGTCGAGCTCGTGGGACGGCTCAAACGTCCACGAGGACCACGTCGAGTTCCTCCGCCGGACGCAGCGCCTGCCGGGCGAGAACTTCGTGCGGGTTCGTCAAGCGCCGGCGAGGGAGATTTCGCCGGCACCGGAGGAGGGCGAGCGGGTGATCTTCCGCTCGCACTGCCTGCGCGGCTTCGGCCTCCCGGCGAGCGGTTTCCTTTGAGCCTTCCTTGAATTCTACCACCTCCAGCCGCATCACCTCACGCCCAACGTGGTGATGCTGCTGTTGGCTTTCGTCACCCTGTGCGAGGGCTTTCTTGGGGTTCTCCCCACGCTCGAGCTCTGGGGGGAATTCTTCCAGAGCAAGCTCGGCACCGTCGTCACGGGCGTGGCCGCCCCCTGTGGAGCCTTCATTGCCATGAGGCGGGCGAGCGAGAACAATCCGTTCCCGCCCATCCCGCTGATCCAGTCGGTGAAGCTCTGGCAGAAGTCCTACTTTTACGTGAGGAACATCGCCCCGCAAGGCGACTACATCAACCTGCCGGCTTACGTAGCCGGCCCGTCGGCTGGGAGGCAACCTTCATGGAGCTACCTGGCCAGGTCGCTGTCCCAGGCCGGGAACGCAGCCGTCTCCCGGCTTCGGGTGATGATCCAGTCGGAGGGCCTGGCCGGAGCCGACTTGGTGGCCGCCTTCGTGGAGCGCCGGGTACTTCCGCTCCAAGGCCGGCCTCACATGATTTGCCAGATGAGCGGCCGCTTCGACCCGTGCCGGCTGAGCACCAGGGAGATGCCTCATGCAGAGGTGTCTTACATGGTGAACTACATCTCCAACTGCAAGCTCACCGAGGATTGGCGATACGGCAAGGAGCCGTATTCCCGCGCCAACCCTCCGCCTGCCGTAAGTTTTTTCTTCTTTTCTTCCTTTTTGTAGCCGGCCTCATGATAGCCGGCCCTTGATCAGTTGGTTTGCCTTTAGCAGAACCCTCTTCTTCCGCCGACAGCCGGGGCCGCAGGGGTAGAGCGCCAACTCCTCCCCGACCGCACGGTGGACGACGCCGATGATCCAGACCTGGGAGCGGCCGCCATGGAAGAGGCCATCGTGGGGGAAGGCGACAAGGCCGGAGGTGCAGGGCTCAGGGCCGGCTTCGAGGACTGGCCGGACGACGACGAGGTTGAAGCCGCCCTGCACCGCCAGCCGGCCCTTGATCATCAAGGCACGGGCCCGTCTGCCGCGCCGGCTGCCCGTGGTGGCGCGCAGAAGCACCGGGCCGCGTCGACCTTCTTCGGCACCCGGCCGAAGAAATCCAAGGCTTCTACAGCGGCGACCAAGCGGGATGAGGCGGCCGTGAAGGTGGCCCACTTTCGCAAGGCGGTGAAACAGCCGCAGGCGATCTCGGCGTAAGTCGTCGAATGTCTTGCATATATTTTTTTGTTGTCTTTTTCGACCGAAGCTCTTCTAAACCTTTCTTTATTCGCCGGACAGGGCACCGCTTTCCCTTGAGCGGGGTCCTGGCGGCTCCGTAGTTGGGCCGACTGGAGGGTCTTCAGGCTCCCGTCACATGGATCCCCGCGCCGACCTTAGGGAGGCCACGGAGCGGAACGCACGGGAGGCGTGGGAGGAGCGGGAGGCGGTGGAACGAAGGACCGCCCATGCGATGAAGGAGCAGGCCGACGCGGCGGCCAAGGCCCGGGCGGAGGCGGCAGCCGCGGAGACGGAGGCGGAGGCCTCGCACAACCAGCCTCCGCTGCTCGTTGTTCCCCTCTGCGTCGTGGCCCCCGACATTCCCGTGCCCCCGTCGGAGGAGGTCGACCAAGGCCCGCCGGTGATGGAGAGGAGGGAGGACCACGTGATCTTCATGGAGGGGGCGCCGCAGACGGCGCCGACTGGAGCGGGCCAAAGCGGCCAATCAGCTGCGGCGCCAGAGCAGCCATCCGAGGGCGAGCCGGAGGCAGGGGCCGGTCTCGAGGTGCAGCCGGCATTGCACCGGCGCACAGGGGGTGGCGCCTCCGCGCCGGAACCGCAACGAGATGCGGGCGCTAGCCAGACGGCGGAGGCCCTAGAGGCGGCCAACGTCAGCACGTCCGAGTGGACTCCTAGCGGGGGGACGGGCGAGCTGAACGTGGCGGCCCAGGAGGTCCAGAACCGGCTGCAAGCTCAGGCCGCCTCGCTGCAGCGATACACCCAAGAGTCCCTCGCGATGCGGGCCATCATCCGGGTGAGTCTTCTGGCCTTGGTTATTTTGCTCTTTTGATTTCTTCCGTGGGGGCGCATCAGCGCACCCACTGGGTGTAGTCCCCGAGTTCCGAGTCAGCTGCTGCGCAGGCGGCTTGGAACTTACTAGGTTCTGACAACTTAACTTATCCTCGCCTCCTATATAATCTTCCAGGAGTATCATAACCTTCGTGCAGCTGCCTTCAACTCCCAGTCTCAGGAGCTGGGCCGGAGAACCGAGGACCTGACTAGCAGCCGGAGTGCGTGCTTTGTCTCGTTCATCTCCTGCGGGGGCGCGTCAGCGCACCCACTGGGTGTAGTCCCCGAGATTCGGGCCGACTGCTGAGCAGCCGGGTCGGATCTTCCTTGACGACTTCTTCCTTATTAATTTTTCCTTTGTCTTCATGCTTGAAGGAGCCAATGCCGACTTGAGGGGGCAGCTCAGCGGGGCCCAGGCCGCCCTTCACGCCAAGGAAGCCGAGTACAACACCTTGGTCCTGAAGCGTGACCGCCTGGCCAAGAAGTTGGCCGACCAGGAGGAGAGCCACAAGGCGGCCCTGAAGAAGGTGCAGGACAGCGAGGACGCCCTGAAGGCCAAGTTCGAGACCAAAGCGGCGGGCTGGGCTGAAGCGAAGTAGGCATTGAGCGAGGGCTTCAGTCGCATCGAGGATCTGATCGATGGTAAGCCGCCTTCTTCACTCCTTGTCTGCCCCTTGATCCTTGATTTGTGTTCTGACTTGTGCTGCTTCTTGTTCTCTATGCAGACTACTTTCTCGGCTACTCCGTCTTCGCCACCCAAACCATCGAGGCCCATCGCGAGGCGCCCGGCAGGCAGGGGCTGAAATCGCGCCGGACGCGAGCCGGACGCCTGAGGAGAACCTCTTGGCGGTCCAAGCCCGGCTACTGCCGGCTCACCGTATGCTCCGCCGCCTCCAGTGCGCCGGGGCGCAGGTGTTGGCCGCCCTCTGGCCAAGCGAGACGATTCCCCGCACCCCGAGTTGGACTGCCGACTGGCTGGAGGTTGCGGTTGGCCGCTTCGAGGCCTGGAAGGCATCGGCAGCCCGGCTTGGAGCTGGGCGGGCGCTGGAGTTCGTCCGAGCCTGGTATCCAGGGCTGAACCTGGACCAGCTGCGCACCTGGCGGCTGGAGGCCGACGAAGAGATGGAGGAGGTGCGGCCGGCTATCGCTCAGCGCGCTTCGACGTTCGCCGAGTGTACTGACATCAGCGTCTTCGCTCCTGAAATTAATGACGACGGCGTTGCCCAGCCGGAGGAGTGGTTCGGGCTGGACCCGGCAGCGGGTGAAGACTCGGCAGAGAAGATCGCCTCCAGCGATGAAGGCGAAGACGATGAAGGAGAGGAAGGCGAAGACGTTGAGCCGACCGGTGAAGCGGCCAGCCAGCCTCAGCCTGATCGTGCCTCCAGCAACGAGGCGCGTGCTAGCGCGCCCTCTGCAGGAGGCGGTGATCATGCCGAGGTTCGCCAGCCGGCCACTCCTCCAGCCGGCACTGCCGTCTCCACCGACCTGCCCGACTCGCCAGTCGCTCCCTTGGCTTAATCTGCCGTCCTTGTTTTTTCCTGCTTGTTGCCTTTTGAACAATTTTATTAAACTTGCGCATTTCCACCCACTGGGGGTGTATTCGAACTATGTTGAATGCTGGCCTTTTGAAGGTCTTTTATGTAAATATTATTGTGTGCGTGTTTGGTTTCCATTCGTGTATGCTTTTTATCCTTAGGTTGTTTCCTTTGCCGCCTTCGCCTTTTGGGAAGGCAAGTACTCGAGCTTTCTTAGATTGAAGCAAGGTGAATGGAAGCCGGCCGGCCGGCTACTCTGGTAGTCGGTCGGTGGTGGGACAAAAACCGGCTTTTGTTATATTAGTCCGTTAGTCCCTAGCCATTTTTCGTGTGGGCGTCCCTTCCTGCTTTAACTCTTGCCAGCCGGACAGCCGGTTCTTCGATCTGTGACTTTTGGTAAGAGAAGGCTTGGGAGCCGGCACACTACTTGTCTGACTGTGGGTAGGACTTCTAATATAACTCCAGGCGGCCAGTCCCCGGGCCGACTAGTCGAACCTGGTGTCGGACGGAAAAAGTGAATGTAATGACAAGGTCATAAGCATGATACTCTTCATCCATAGATAAAAGATGGCAGTCCCCGAGCTCTCCTCGGGGGGCCTACTGTCTTGTACTTAGTACAAAAGTTAGCGTGATACATACTGTATTTCAACTGTAAAATCTTCGGAGGAGGTTGGCGTTCCATGGTCGTTCCGACTCCTTGCCAGAGTCGTCTCTCTTTCATGCCTTCGGCTTCTGCGCGTCGATCAGGTAGTAGGAGTCGTTGCCTAAAGCTCTGCTAATGACGAAGGGGCCCTCCCAAGGGGCCGAGAGCTTCTGCTGGCCGGCTGTTCACTGGATCAGCCGGAGCACAAGATCGCCCTCTTGGAAGGATCTTGGCTTGACCTTCCGGCTATGGTAGCGGCGCAGGCCCTGCTGATAGATGGCGGACCGGCTGAGGGCTAACAGCCGGCCTTCTTCCAGCAGGTCGACGCCGTCTTCCCGTGCTTCCTTGGCCTCCGTTTCCGTGTACATGGTTACTCGAGGCGAGTCGAACTCGATGTCAGTTGGGATGACCGCCTCGGCACCATACACGAGGAAGAAAGGAGTGAAGCCCGTTGACTTGTTTGGGGTAGTGCGCAGACTCCAGAGGACGGCCGGCAGCTCATCGAGCCAACAGCCGGCTGAATGCTCCAATGGTACGACCAGTCGGGGCTTGATGCCGGAAAGGATGAGGCCGTTGGCTTGCTCGACCTGGCCGTTTGACTGCGGGTGGGCAACGGACGCTAAGTCCAACCGGATGCCTTGCATCGCGCAGAAACGTGCCAAGGCTCCCTTGGCGAAATTCGTGCCATTGTTGGTGATGATGCTGTGTGGAACGCCGTACCGAGTTGTTATATCTGCGATAAATGTCACGGCAGTCAGCCCATTCAGCTTCTTGATCGGCTTTGCCTCAATCCATTTGGTGAATTTGTCCACGGCGACAAGCAGATGTGTCATGCCACCGCGCGCCGTCTTGAATGGGCCCACCATGTCCAGTCCCCAAACGGCGAAGGGTCAAGTGAGAGGAATGGTCTTGAGTGCTGAAGTCGGCATGTGTTGCTTGGAGCTAAAGAGTTGGCATCCTTTGCAATGTTTAACTAACCCCTTGGCGTCATCCAAAGCAGTCGGCCAAAAGAAACCATGACGGAAGGCTTTGGCGACGAGTGATCTTGAGGCCGCATGGTGGCCGCATTCTCCTTGGTGGATGTCTCTGAGGATTGCAATGCCCTTCTCTTGTTCGACGCATCGCTGGAGGACTCTAGTGACACTGCGCTTGACGAGCTCTCTGTTGACGATTGTGTATGCTCCAGCTCGGCGTTGGACTTGTCTTGCCTCTGTTTCGTCAGTCGGCAGATCTTGGTTTATTAGGAAGTTGAGGATGGACTGAGCCCATGATGGAGCTGCGACTTCTTCTATTGCCAATGCGGCTACTGTGACCAGGGCGGGTGGGCTGGGTGGTGAAATGTTCGAGTCGGCCACCGCCTGTTGTCTTGGTGCAGTCTCCGGGCCGACTACCGCAGTCCCCGAGCCGCATGTGGCAGTCCCCGGGTCGGGCGTAACTACGGAAGTCCCCGAGCTGCCTGCTGATGTCCCCTAGCCGACTATCGAAGTCCCCGGGTCACCTTCTTGGTTCTTCGAGCCGGGCCCGGTTGGATCGGGGTCAGGCGGTATGAAGATGGAATCAGACTCTGGAGATGGCTTGATAGACGGCTTGAGGAGGCGTTGTAGAGAGACACCGGTTGGTATTGCTTGCCGAGTGGAGCCTATTCGAGCCAGGGCATCAGCTGGCTCGTTGTCGGCTCGTGGTATGTGGAGGAAGTCGCATCCTTAAAAATACCCACTGATCTGCTGAACGAGGAAGCGGTAGCTTGCCATATTTGCGTCCTTGGCATCCCAGTCGCCGGATGATTGCTGGACCACCAAGTCTGAGTCGCCATAACATAGGATCCGGCGAATGCCGAGCTCTTTGGCAAGCCGGAGCTTGTGTATGAGCGCCTCATACTGTTGGAAATATGCCCTAGAGGCAATAATAAAAGTATTATTATATTTCAATGTTCATGATAAATGTCTTTTATTCATGCTATAACTGTATTATTCGGAAATCGTAATACACGTGTGAATACTTAGACCACAATATGTCCCTGGTGAGCCTCTAGTTGACTAGCTCGTTGTGATCAACAGATAGTCATGGTTTCCTGACTATGGACATTGGATGTCGTTGATAACGGGATCACATCATTAGGAGAATGATGTGATGGACAAGACCCAATCCTAAGCATAGCATAAAAGATCGTGTAGTTCGTTTTGCTAGAGCTTTGCCAGTGTCAAGTATCTCTTCCTTCGACCATGAGATCGTGTAACTCCCGGATACTGTAAGAGTGCCTTGGGTGTATCAAACGTCACAACGTAACTGGGTGACTATAAAGGTGCATTACAGGTATCTCCGAAAGTATCTGTTGGGTTGACACGGATCGAGACTGGGATTTGTCACTCCGTATGACGGAGAGGTATCTCTGGGCCCACTCGGTAATGCATCATCATAATGAGCTCAATGTGACCAAGGTGTTGGACACGAGATCATGCATTACGGTACGAGTAAAGTGACTTGCCGGTAACGAGACTGAACAAGGTATTGGGATACCGATGATCGAGTCTCGGGCAAGTAACGTACCGATTGACAAAGGGAATTGCATACAGGGTTTGATCGAATCCTCGACATCGTGGTTCATCCGATGACAACATCGAGGAGCATGTGGGAGCCATCATGGGTATCCAGATCCCGCTGTTGGTTATTGACTGAGAGCGTCTCGGTCATGTCTGCATGTCTCCCGAACCCGTAGGGTCTACACACTTAAGGTTCGGTGACGCTAGGGTTATTAGGAAGACTAGTATGTGACTACCGAATGTTGTTCGGAGTCCCGAATGGGATCCTGGACGTCACGAGGAGATCCGGAAGGGTCCGGAGGTAAAGATTTACATATGGGAAGTTGTCAAACGGACACCGGGAAGTTTCGGGGTCATACCGGTATTGTACCGAGGCCACCGGAAGGGTTCCGGGGGTCCACCGGGAGGGGCCACCCCTCCCGGGGGGCCACATGGGCTGCATGGGGCAGGGCGCCAGCCCCTGGTGGGCTGGCCGCACCCCCTCCCTTGGGCCCATGCGCCTAGGGTTGAGGGGGGAACCCTAGAGGGGGCGCCCCCCCTTGGCTTGGGGGGCAAGCCACCCTCTCCCCTCTTCCCTAGGCCGCCGCACCCCCCTAGATGGGTTCTAGGGGGCCGGCCCCCTTCTCCCTTCCCCCTATAAATAGAGGGGTGAGGGGAGGGCAGCCGCACCACCCTCCAAGGCGCAGCCCTCCCCTCCCCAACACCTCTCCTC
Organism: Triticum aestivum; assembly: GCF_018294505.1. NCBI lineage: Eukaryota > Viridiplantae > Streptophyta > Magnoliopsida > Poales > Poaceae > Triticum > Triticum aestivum. The sequence continues at coordinate 486,479,883 of NC_057794.1, forward strand.
CTCCGTTGTGTGCTTGGCGAAGCCCTGTCGGAGTACTGCCTCTCCACCATCACCACGCCGTCGTGCTGCCGGTGGAGCTGTCTTCCTCAACCTCTCCTTCCCCCTTGCTGGATCAAGAAGGAGGAGACGTCTCTCGTCCCGTACGTGTGTTGAACGCGGAGGTGCTGTCCGTTCAGCACTTGGTCATCGGTGATTCGGATCACGTCGAGTACGACTACATCATCACCTTGCAAGCTTCCGAACGCGATCTACAAGTGGTATGTAGATGCAAACTCTCTCCCTCGACTCGTTGCTTAGATGAACTCATAGATGGATCTTGGTGAAATCGTAGGAAAAATTTTAATTTTCTGCAACGTTCCCCAATAGTGGCATCATGAGCTAGGTCTATGCGTAGTTCTCTTTGCACGAGTAGAACACAATTTTGTTGTGGGCGTGGATTTTGTCATCTTACTTGCCTCTACTAGTCTTTTCTTGCTCAACGGTATTGTGGGATGAAGCGGCCCGGACCAACCTTACACGTACGCTTACGTGAGACCGGTTCCACCGACTGACATGCACTAGTTGCATAAGGTGGCTGGCGGGTGTCTGTCTCTCCCACTTTAGTTGGAGCGAAATCGATGAACAGGGTCCTTATGAAGGGTAAATAGAAGTTGACAAAATCACGTTGTGGTGATTCGTAGGTAAGAAAACGTTCTTGCTAGAACCCAATTGCAGCCACGTAAAAGATGCAACAACAATTAGAGGACGTCTAACTTGTTTTTGCAGCGATTGATCATGTGATGTGATATGGCCAGAAGTTGTGATGAATGATGAATTGTGATGTATGAGATCATGTTCTTTGTAATAGGATTCACGACTTGCATGTCAATGAGTATGACAACCGGCAGGAGCCATAGGAGTTGTCTTTATTTTTTGTATGACCTGCGTGTCATTGAATAACGCCATGTAAACTACTTTACTTTATTGCTAAACGTTAGTCATAGAAGTAGAAGTAGTCGTTGGCGTGACAACTTCATGAAGACACGATGATGGAGATCATGATGATGGAGATCATGGTGTCAAGCCGGTGACAAGATGATCATGGAGCCCCGAAGATGAAGATCAATGGAGCTGTATGATATTGGCCATATCATGTCACAACTATATAATTGCATGTGATGTTTATTATGTATTATGCATCTTGTTTACTTAGGACGACGGTAGTAAATAAGATGATCCCTTATAAAATTTCAAGAAGTGTTCTCCCCTAACTGTGCACCGTTGCTACAGTTCGTCGCTTCTAAGCACCACGTGATGATCGGGTGTGATGGATTCTTACGTTCACATACAACGGGTGTAAGACAGTTTTACACAGCGAAAACACTTAGGGTTAACTTGACGAGCCTAGCATGTGCAGACATGGCCTCGGAACACGGAGACCGAAAGGTCGAACACGAATCGTATGGAAGATACGATCAACATGAGAATGTTCATCGACGATGACTAGTCCGTCTCACGTGATGATCGGACACGGGCTAGTCGACTCGGATCGTGTAACACTTAGATGACTAGAGGGATGTCTAATCTAAGTGGGAGTTCATAATTTGATTAGAACTTTATTATCATGAACTTAGTCTAAAACCTTTGCAAATATGTCTTGTAGATCAATGGCCAACGCTAATGTCAACATGAACTTCAACGCGTTCCTAGAGAAAACCAAGCTGAAAGATGATGGTAGCAACTATACGGACTGGGTCCGGAACCTGAGGATCATCCTCATAGCTGCCAGGAAACAATATGTCCTAGAAGGACCGCTAGGTGACGCTCCCGTCCCAGAGAACCAAGACATTATGAATGCTTGGCAGTCTCGTGCTGATGATTACTCCCTCGTTCAGTGCGGCATGCTTTACAGCTTAGAACCGGGGCTCCAAAAGCGTTTTGAGCACCACAGAGCATATGAGATGTTCGAAGAGCTGAAACTAGTTTTTCAAGCTCATGCCCGGGTCGAGAGATATGATGTCTCCGACAAGTTCTACAGTTGTAAGATGGAGGAAAACAGTTCTGTCAGTGAGCACATCCTGAAGATGTCTGGGTTGCACAACCGTATGACCCAGCTGAACATTAACCTCCCAGATGAGGCGGTCATTGACAGAATCCTCCAGTCGCTCCCACCAAGCTACAAGAGCTTTGTGATGAACTACAACATGCAGGGGATGGAAAAGACCATTCCTGAAGTGTTCTCGATGCTGAAGTCAGCAGAGGCTGAAATCAAGAAAGAACATCAAGTGTTGATGGTCAATAAGACCACTAACTTCAAGAAGGGCAAGGGTAAGAAGAACTTCAAGAAGGACGGCAAAGATGTTGCCGCGCCTGGTAAGCCAGTTACCGGGAAGAAGTCAAAGAATGGACCCAAGCCTGAGACTGAGTGCTTTTATTGCAAGGGGAAGGGTCACTGGAAGCGGAACTGCCCCAAATACTTAGCAGATAAGAAGGCCGGCAACACCAAAGGTATATTTGATATACATGTGATTGATGTGTACCTTACCAGTACTCGTAGTAACTCCTGGGTATTTGATACCGGTGCCGTTGCTCATATTTGTAACTCACAGCAGGAGCTGCGGAATAAACGGAGACTGGCGAAGGACGAGGTGACGATGCGCGTCGGGAATGGTTCCAGAGTCGATGTGATCGCCGTCGGCACGCTGCCTCTACATTTACCTACGGGATTAGTTTTGAACCTTAATAATTGTTATTTAGTGCCAAGTTTGAGCATGAACATTGTATCTGGATCTCGTTTAATACGAGATGGCTACTCATTTAAGTCTGAGAATAATGGTTGTTCGATTTATATGAGAGATATGTTTTATGGTCATGCTCCGATGGTCAATGGTTTATTCTTAATGAATCTCGAGCGTAATATTACACATGTTCATAGTGTAAATGCCAAAAGATTTAAAGTTGATAACGATAGTCCCACATACTTGTGGCACTGCCGGCTTGGTCACATTGGTGTCAAGCGCATGAAGAAGCTCCATGCCGATGGACTTTTAGAGTCTCTTGATTATGAATCGTTTGACACGTGCGAACCATGCCTTTTGGGCAAAATGACCAAGACTCCGTTCTCCGGAACAATGGAGCGAGCAACCAACTTGTTGGAAATCATACATACCGATGTGTGCGGTCCAATGAGCGTTGAGGCTCGCGGAGGATATCGTTATGTTCTCACTCTCACAGATGACTTGAGTAGATATGGGTATGTCTACTTAATGAAACACAAGTCTGAGACCTTTGAAAAGTTCAAGGAATTTCAGAATGAGGTAGAGAATCAACGTGACCGAAAGATAAAATTCTTACGATCAGATCGTGGAGGAGAATACTTAAGTCACGAATTTGGCACACACTTAAGGAAATGTGGAATCGTTTCACAGCTCACGCTGCCTGGAACACCTCAGCGAAACGGTGTGTCCGAACGTCGTAATCGCACCCTATTGGATATGGTGCGGTCTATGATGTCTCTTACCGATTTACCGCTATCATTTTGGGGATACGCTCTAGAGACAGCTACATTCACTTTAAATAGGGCACCGTCTAAATCCGTTGAGACGACACCGTATGAATTATGGTTTGGGAAGAAACCTAAGCTATCGTTTCTAAAAGTTTGGGGATGCGATGCTTATGTCAAGAAACTTCAACCTGAAAAGCTCGAACCCAAGTCGGAAAAATGCGTCTTCATAGGATACCCTAAGGAAACTGTCGGGTATACCTTCTACTTAAGATCCGAAGGCAATATCTTTGTTGCCAAGAACGGATGCTTTCTGGAAAAAGAGTTTCTCTCGAAAGAAGTAAGTGGGAGGAAAGTAGAACTCGATGAAGTACTACCTCTTGAGCGGGAAAGTGGCGCAGCACAGGAAACCGTTCCTGTGATGCCCACACCAACTGAAGAGGAAAACAATGATGATGATCAAGGTACTTCGGATCAAGTTACTGCTGAACTTCGTAGGTCCACTAGGACACGTTCCGCACCAGAGTGGTACGGCAACCCTGTCCTGGAAATCATGTTGTTAGACAACAATGAACCTTCGAACTATGAAGAAGCGATGGCGGGCCCGGATTCCAACAAATGGCTTGAAGCCATGAAATCCGAGATAGAATCCATGTATGAAAACAAAGTATGGACTTTGACAGACTTGCCCGATGATCGGCGAGCGATAGAAAACAAATGGATCTTTAAGAAGAAGACGGACGCGGATGGTAATGTTACAATCTATAAGGCTCGACTTGTCGCTAAGGGTTATCGACAAGTTCAAGGGATTGACTACGATGAGACTTTCTCTCCCGTAGCGAAGCTGAAGTCCGTCCGAATCATGTTAGCAATTGCCGCATACTATGATTATGAGATATGGCAAATGGACGTCAAAACGGCATTCCTTAACGGGCATCTTAAGGAAGAACTGTATATGATGCAGCCGGAAGGTTTTGTCGATCCTCGGAACGCTAACAAAGTATGCAAGCTCCAGCAATCCATTTATGGACTGGTGCAAGCATCTCGGAGTTGGAACATTCGCTTTGATGAGATGATCAAAGCGTTTGGGTTTATGCAGACTTATGGAGAAGCCTGCGTTTACAAGAAAGTGAGTGGGAGCTCTGTAGCATTTCTCATATTATATGTAGATGACATACTCTTGATGGGAAATAATATAGAATTTCTGGACAGCATTAAGGCCTACTTGAATAAGTGTTTTTCAATGAAGGACCTTGGAGAAGCTGCTTATATATTAGGCATCAAGATCTATAGAGATAGATCGAGACGCCTCATAGGTCTTTGACAAAGCACATACCTTGATAAGATTTTGAAGAGGTTCAAAATGGATCAGTCCAAGAAGGGGTTCTTGCCTATGTTACAAGGTGTGAGATTGAGCTCGGCTCAGTCACCGACCACGGCAAAAGATAAAGAAGAGATGAGTGTCATCCCCTATGCTTCAGCCATAGGATCTATTATGTATGCCATGCTGTGTACCAGACCCGATGTAAACCTTGCCGTAAGTTTGGTAGCAAGATACCAAAGTAATCCCGGCAAGGAACACTGGACAGCGGTCAAGAATATCCTGAAGTACCTGAAAAGGACGAAGGACATGTTTCTCGTTTATGGAAGAGACGAAGAGCTCGTCGTAAAGGGTTACGTTGACGCTAGCTTCGACTCAGATCTGGATGACTCTAAGTCACAAACCGGATACGTGTATATGTTGAATGGTGGAGCAGTAAGCTGGTGCAGCTGCAAGCAGAGCGTCGTGGCGGGATCTACGTGTGAAGCGGAGTACATGGCAGCCTCGGAGGCAGCGCATGAAGCGATTTGGGTGAAGGAGTTCATCACCGACCTAGGAGTCATACCCAATGCGTCGGGGCCGATCAAACTCTTCTGTGACAACACTGGAGCTATTGCCCTCGCCAAGGAGCCCAGGTTTCACAAGAAGACCAGGCACATCAAGCGTCGTTTCAAATCCATCCGTGAAAATGTTCAAGATGGAGACATAGAGATTTGCAAAGTGCACACGGATCTGAATGTCGCAGATCCGCTGACTAAACCTCTCTCGCGTGCAAAACATGATCAACACCAGAACTCTATGGGTGTTCGATTCATCACAATGTAACTAGATTGGTGACTCTAGTGCAAGTGGGAGACTGTTGGAAATATGCCCTAGAGGCAATAATAAAAGTATTATTATATTTCAATGTTCATGATAAATGTCTTTTATTCATGCTATAACTGTATTATCCGGAAATCGTAATACACGTGTGAATACTTAGACCACAATATGTCCCTGGTGAGCCTCTAGTTGACTAGCTCGTTGTGATCAACAGATAGTCATGGTTTCCTGACTATGGACATTGGATGTCGTTGATAACGGGATCACATCATTAGGAGAATGATGTGATGGACAAGACCCAATCTTAAGCATAGCATAAAAGATCGTGTAGTTCGTTTTGCTAGAGCTTTGCCAGTGTCAAGTATCTCTTCCTTCGACCATGAGATCGTGTAACTCCCGGATACCGTAAGAGTGCCTTGGGTGTATCAAACGTCACAACGTAACTGGGTGACTATAAAGGTGCATTACAGGTATCTCCGAAAGTATCTGTTGGGTTGACACGGATCGAGACTGGGATTTGTCACTCCGTATGACGGAGAGGTATCTCTGGGCCCACTCGGTAATGCATCATCATAATGAGCTCAATGTGACCAAGGTGTTGGACACGGGATCATGCATTACGGTACGAGTAAAGTGACTTGCCGGTAACAAGACTGAACAAGGTATTGGGATACCGACGATCGAGTCTCGGGCAAGTAACGTACCGATTGACAAAGGGAATTGCATACAGGGTTTGATCGAATCCTCGACATCGTGGTTCATCCGATGACAACATCGAGGAGCATGTGGGAGCCATCATGGGTATCTAGATCCCGCTGTTGGTTATTGACTGAGAGCGTCTCGGTCATGTCTGCATGTCTCCCGAACCCGTAGGGTCTACACACTTAAGGTTCAGTGACGCTAGGGTTATTAGGAAGACTAGTATGTGACTACCGAATGTTGTTCGGAGTCCCGGATGGGATCCTGGACGTCACGAGGAGATCCGGAAGGGTCCGGAGGTAAAGATTTATATATGGGAAGTTGTCAAACGGACACCGGGAAGTTTCGGGGTCATACCGGTATTGTACCGGGGCCACCGGAAGGGTTCCGGGGGGCCACCGGGAGGGGCCACCCCTCCCGGGGGGCCACATGGGCTGCGTGGGGCAGGGCGCCAGCCCCTGGTGGGCTGGCCGCACCCCCTCCCTTGGGCCCATGCGCCTAGGGTTGAGGGGGGAACCCTAGAGGGGGCGCCCCCCCTTGGCTTGGGGGGCAAGCCACCCTCTCCCCTCTCCCCTAGGCCGCCGCACCCCCCCTAGATGGGTTCTAGGGGGCTGGCCCCCTTCTCCCTTCCCCCTATAAATAGAGGGGTGAGGGGAGGGCAGCCGCACCACCCTCCAAGGCGCAGCCCTCCCCTCCCCAACACCTCTCCTCCTCTGTTGTGTGCTTGGCGGAGCCCTGTCGGAGTACTGCCTCTCCACCATCACCACGCCGTCGTGCTGCCGGTGGAGCTGTCTTCCTCAACCTCTCCTTACCCCTTGCTGGATCAAGAAGGAGGAGACGTCTCTCGTCCCGTACGTGTGTTGAACGCGGAGGTGCTGTCCGTTCAGCACTTGGTCATCGGTGATTCGGATCACGTCGAGTACGACTACATCATCACCTTGCAAGCTTCCGCACGCGATCTACAAGTGGTATGTAGATGCAAACTCTCTCCCTTGACTCGTTGCTTAGATGAATTCATAGATGGATCTTGGTGAAATCGTAGGAAAAATTTTAATTTTCTGCAACGTTCCCCAACACATACTCGGCCACGTTGTTGGAGGCGGCAAAGTGAATTTCAGCGTGTATCTGAGCTTGTCGCCTTTGGGAGAGGTGAGGATGACGCCGGCTCCCAAGCCGGTGTGCATCTTGGACCCATCAAAGTGCATGCGCCAATGAGTGGAGTCGGGAGCTGGTGGCAGGTACTGGGTCTCAGCCCAGTCGACGAGGAAGTCGGCCAATGCTTGGGACTTGATGGCGGTGCGAGGCTGGTAGAAGACCGTGTAAGGGGCTAGCTCGATGGCCCATTTCGCCACCCGGCCGGATGCATCCCCGCTGCCTATGATCTCGGCCAGCAGGGCGGTGCATACAACCATGATGGGATGCTCTTGGAAGTAGGGCTTCAGCTTCTTGGCGGCGAAGTACACGCCGTAGCACATCTTCTGGTAGTGCGGGTAGTTCTGCTTCGAGGTAGACATCACCTCGCTCAAATAGTACACCGGCCTCTGGACCGGCTGGGCTCGGCCCTCTTCTGGGCGTTGGACTACGATGACGGTGCTGACCACCCGGCTGGTTGCGGCAATGTAGAGGAGCATGGGCTCTTTCTCAGTCGGCGCCGCCAGGACAGGCGGCGTGGCCAGCATCTTCTTTAGCTCGTGAAAAGCTTGGTCGGCTTGGTCATTCCACTCGAAGTGAGTGGTCTTCTTCATGAGGCGGTAGAGGGGGAGAGCTTTCTCTCCGAGCCGGCTGATGAAGCGGTTCAGGGAGGCCAAGCATCCGGTGAACTTCTGGACGTCTCGAAGTTTGGTGGGAATTGCCATTCTCTCAATGGCCTTGATCTTTACTGGGTTGCATTCGATGCCGCGTTCGGAGACCAGGAAGCCTAGGAGCTGGCCGGCTGGCACTCCAAACACACATTTCTCGGGGTTGAGCTTGATTTGGAACCGGCGTAGGTTCTCAAATGTTCTTGAGGTCTTCCAGCAAAGTGTCGCGCTTCTCCGTCTTCACCACAATGTCGTCTACGTAGACGTGGGCGTTTCTGCCGAGCTGCTTGAGGAGGCACTTCTGCATGCAACGCTGAAAAGTGGCACCGACATTTCTCAAGCCGAATGTCATAGTCAGGTAGCAAAAGGCTCCGAATGGCGTGATGAAGGCGGTCTTCAGGCGGTCTGCTGGATCTAACTTTATCTGGTGGTACCATGAGTAAGCATCCAAGAAACTCAACAGCTCGCATCCGGCCGTGGAGTCTATCACTTGGTCAATCCTTGGCAGGGAAAAGGGATCTTTGGGGCAGGCCTTGTTGAGGCTCGTGTAGTCTATGCACATACGCCACTTGTTATTCTTCTTTAACACGAGGACCGGGTTAGCGAGCCATTCTGGAAAGAAAACTTCCATAATGAAGCCAGCCGCCAGAAGCCGGGCTATCTCTTCTCCTACAATCCTTCTCTTCTCCTCCGACAGTCGGCGGAGGGGTTGTTTGACTGGTTTTGCGTCTTCTCGGACGTGTAGTTTGTGCTCGGCGAATTCCTTCGGAACACCCGGCATGTCCTTGGGGGACCATGCAAAGATGTCCCGATTCTCATGGAGGAAATCGGCGAGCTCGCCTTCCTATTTGCTGTTTAGGTTCGCCCCGATGACGGCAAACCTCTCTGGGTGCTCAGGGTCAAGAGGTATCTTCTTTGTCTCCTTGGCCGGCTGGAAAGATCCTTGAGCATCATACTCCTTGGGATCTGGGGACAAGGCCGACTATTTGCAGGCCATGGCGACTCGGTCCAACATCTTCTTTTCTTCGGCAATCACAAGGGACTCGGCCAACCGGCTGCTGGCTGCTGCGCACTCGGAAGATTTCTTGTAATCACCGGCTATGGTGATGACGCCCTTGGTGCTCGGCATCTTCATCTTGAGGTAAGCATAGTGGGGAACTGCCATGAACCTGGCCAAGGCTGGTCGGCCAAGCAATGCATGGTAGGGGCTCTCCAGGTCCACCACTTCAAACCATACCGCTTCTCGGCGGAAATGCTCCTTGTCCCCAAAGAGTACATCAATCTTGATCTTGCCAATGGGGGCGCATGACACGCCGGGTACAATGCCATGGAACACAGTCCGAGTAGGCATGAGTTGCCTTGCCTTGACGTTCAGCGTCTCCAGGGTGTCACGGTACAGGATGTTGATGCTGCTCCCGCCGTCTATCAGCACGCGGGAGAAACGGGTGGCGCGTCTGTCCGTTGCAAGGGTGGCATCCAGAACCAATGCATAAGAGCCGGGAGATGGCATCATCTCAGGGTGGTCGGCCCGGCTCCAGCTGATAGGTTTTTCTGACCAGTGCATGTGCTCGGCAAGGTTGGCAGCGACCATGCTGACTTCCTGGTGCTCTCGGCATTTGCTGTGCCGGTCTTCGGGCTGGCTTGTAAAGATGACATAGGCGGCATGCTCGTCAGGGAACTCATCGTGCACGGCTCCGACTGTGGGCCGAGCGGTCGGTGGCTGCGGAGCCGGAGGCGGCGGACCGGCAGGCGGAGGCGGCGCAAGCCCTTCGCCTTTGGAGATTCGGGTGAGCCAGTGGCACTTCCGGGTCGTGTGGTTGGACGGCTTCGCGCCGCTGTGGAACTTGCACGGGGCATCGAGAGTTTGCTCGTAGGAGAAGGCCGGCTGCCAAGCCGGCCTGCTGCCCTTGGGTTTCTTGGGCGCGGGCCGCCCTTCGGGCCGCTCGTCTTTGACTGTAGCCACCTGCCGACTGGCGGAAGGCGGCACGGGGCCCTTGCGCTTGTGGTCGTTTTGGTGTGGGCGTCGGCCGGAGTCCCCAGCCGGCGTCTTGGGCGCCGGGTTGAGTACCTTCTCGGACGCGTCTACCCAGAGTTCGGTGTTCATTGAGGAGTCGGCGGTGGCGTACTTGTCCGCTATGACAAGAAGCTCGTCGAGGGTAGTCAGCTCGTCGCAGAGGAGCTTGTGCTTGAGGAGGGTGCCTTCTCGGCACCTGACAGTGAAGTATTCTATGGCTTGCACCTCGTGCACCCCTTCGCAAGAGTTGCGGAGCTCGGCCCAACGCGTGAGGTAGTTGCGAGTAGACTTGGAGGGGCCTTGTACGCACAAGGAGAGTTGTCTGGGCTTGGGAGCCCGCTTGTAGGTGTTGGTGAAGTTGCGGACGAAGGCTTCTGTGAAATCTAGCCAACTGTTGATGCTGTATGGCTTGAGGCTGTTGAGCCAGGTCCGCGCCGTGCCTTGCAGCATGAGGGGCACGTACTTCACGGCAACGCGCCGGTTGCCATTTGCTATGCTAACCGCCGTGGAGTAGTCAATTAACCAATCTTCTGGCTACACAGAGCCGTTGTACTTGGGCGTGTCTCTTGGGAGCAAGAACCCTTTGGGGAAAGGCTCGTCGTGGATGCGGGGGCCGAAACAAGGCGGGCCGACATCGTCTTCTTCTTCCAGCACCAGGGATCGCGCCAGGCGGTCGATCCGATGGCGGGCGTCATTCTCGCCAACTCCTTCGCGGCGACCTAGTCGGCCGCTGAGCGTCGGATGCGCAATAGGCGGTGGGGTGGGATCTCTCTCTCCACGGGGCCGAGGCGGAGGCGGGTTGCCCCGCCACTCCACGGCCCGGGGGTGGCCTTCTGCGTCTCGCTTGATGGAGATTCGGGTTCAGCTTCGTCTGGCAGCCAGCTCTTTCTCGCGCCGCGCGCGGGTTTTACCCGTAGTCGGTGTCCGGGACGTCGCGCCGAGATCCTTTCCACGCGGGCGTCGGCTTCGTGCCGCTGCGCGGCTGCATCGATTAGCTGCTGGATGCATCGGGTCATGTGGGGGAGTTCTTCGGCCCCCAGTCCGTCTAGCTCGTCTACGGCCGCCTGGGCAGCGCGTAGGTTCTCGAGTGGAGTGGCGTAGACTGGGCGGTCGACTCCTAACGTGTCGGTGACGACAGCGCCGCGCTGTCTGACAGCGCCGGCCCGGCTGGGCACGCCTGGGGGCGGCGTGCCAAAGGCGGCGTGGTCGGCTTCGCGTCGGTGGGCCTCAGCGAGGCGTCTCATGGAAACCAACTTCCGACCCTCCGCGAGGAGGGTGAGGCGGCGAGCCTCCAGTGCTTCAGCGTCGGCATTGGCCGGGAGGGGGATGGACAAGTCGTGGATCGCCATGTGCGGGGCGTCGCGGGTGCTCTCGTCAGAAGCGCCGCCGTGGCCGATGACCATCATCTCGGTGGTGACAGCGTCGCCGCCATCGGCCCGGGGAAGCGGGTCGTTATAGATCGTGACGTCGGTGGGGAAAGTGTCGAGTGAGGCCGTGTCGGAGTCGATAGGCATCGGGTCGATGGAGCCAACCGACTCCAAGTCCACAGCAGGTTCGTCGGATACGTGGAGCTGGCCGAGGAGGTTGACGAGGTGGTCGGTGCCCGCGTCGGAGGCGAGCTCGTCGGAGATGAGGGTCTTGTCAAGGAGATCGGCGAGGCCGCTCGCTGCGCAGACGTTGGTGACGCCTTGCAGCGCGTCGTGGCAAGCGCCATCGGGCGTGCCGGGCTGGCTACGCTCGCGGGGGAGGAAGAGGGTTCCCGTCCAGAACAGGTCTCCGGACGACGGTGCACCTGGCCCCACGGTGGGCGCCAAATGTCGGGTGGTAGGTGCGACATATGCCAACGGGTGGCTTATCATTGTGGGAGCCAATAAGACGTCGCCGGTGCCTGGAAGCGGGATGAGGCGGAGACATGCACGCCGGTGAATCTTACCCAGCTTTGGGGCTCTCCGTGGAGATAACACCCCTACTGCTGCTTTGCGGGGTCTCCACATGATCACTAGATGAACAAGTAGCTACACGATGCTCCGTGAGTTTTTTGGCGAGAGGAGGAAGAAGGGCACTTCTCGCTCTCTTCTCCTCCCTATGTGGTGTCTAAAACTAGCAGGGATCAACCCTTTGCATGGGTGTCCCGGGGGATTTATATAGGCCTACCCCCCGGGGATACAATGGTAATCCGGCTGGGCGTGGGGCCCAGCCGTCTATGTCTACACTCACTGGCTTCTGCGCCGGCTGCTGGGGCCCGCCGGCTGTTGGGTCCCGCCGGCTGCCGGCTCCTTGGTCGACAGGCAGGCCCCACTGTCCAGGGCCTTGTCGGCGGCTGGTTACTGTTGCTAAATCCTGGTGACGAGGGCTTCGCCGAGGTGGGCGTAGCTACAGTGCCGCCGTCCGGCGGGTGATCGTTGTAGCCTCACCGCGTCTTGTCTCCTTAATGGGGCGTCTCCTTCGAGGGAGGTGGCAAGCCGGCTGTGGGGAGCCGACTCTGTCTTGGGCCGACTGGGGGAGGCCTAGCCGCCTTCGGGTGTCTCTCTGCCCGAAGGGGCCCACCGCCCGTGGGCCGCGCTGGCAGCCCGTCGTGGATGACATCAGGGTCAACGTGGCAACAGTGCCGCGCCGGATGGGTCATGGCCACCCGTACGGTGCACTGTGTCAGGCGTGCTCCGGGATTCAGGGGTGGCAGGCTTTACTGTAGCCACGCCCCGTCACATCGCCGTTATGTGGATGCAGACTTCGAGGGTACGATCTTGACCGCTTTGTGGGAGCTGCTTCTTGGAGTTGGCCTTCTCGTGGCCGGCTTCTCGGAGCCGGCCCTCCCGCGGCTTTCTTCATGAGGGCTAAAGTCGGGTTGCCTTCCGATAGCCGGCCTGGGAGACATCCGGCAAGGGGAAGGCGGCCCCATGTCTTGGATTCTCGAGGGCCGGATCGGCTCGTAATTTTTTCAGAAGGGCCAGGGGGAGCCGGCTAGGCTACCCATGGTTATTTACTCCGACAAGCGCCTTCACCACGAGAGGAAGCAGCTGGGCGGGGCCGTCCTCGTCAGTGTCCAGCGGCTTCTCCAGGCCATGCTCATAAGCGTCCGCAGCGCCTTGCGAGATCTCTTCTCGAGATCGGCGAAGGCCACACGGTCTTTGGCCAGGACTCATGCCTTGGCATTAAGATCGGCCTCCCTCGCCCCCATCTTCTGCTCCAACTCTTCCAACCGGTTACGCTCGACAGCCTGCTTCTTCCCCAGCTCCGCCAGCTCAGCATCACGGTTCTTGACGGCTTCCTCCCGGGCCTTCATCTCCTTCTCCTCTGCTTGGCGGTGGCATACCTCTTCGGCGTGCTTGTCGCGCAGGCTTTGCAACTCGCCCTCCAGCACTTGGCAGCGGTCACGTGCGGCCTTGGCGTCTTCCAGCACCGCCTCACGATCGGCCGCAGCGCCGGCGGCTCCTTGCTTCTCCCTCTCGGAAGCCGCAACAGCCTGGCCCTGCGCGCGCGTACCGCCAGGTCAGAATGAAGCCAGCCGGAGGCCAACTCCAGACGCCCGGCCACCAGGCGTGGGTCAGCGCTTAGGAGATCCGCCTGCAGTTGGGTCATCTCTGAAAGGGCACGCTCCAAGACAACAGCAGGAGTAGAAGGACCAGGAGGTGGAGATGCAGCAGTAGGAGGAAGCGACATCATCACCAGGGCTTGGGAGACCGCAGGTTTCGAAGCAGCTGGGACCTCATCAGCCGCGCCAAGTACCGGCACCTCCGGAGCCAGCGGGGCCATGGGGGCTGACTCCACACGGCGATGCTCCTCTTGGCCCCGCGAGGACGACCGGGCTAGGGAGATGCAACACCCTGGTGTAATGATGCTACAGTAATCCCTGAGATCAAGCTAATCATTTCGCTATAACAATGCTTGGTCACTTTGATCAATTTTCCATTTCAAATTCCAGTTGAGTTCAATTTGAATTTATGTGTGAAATTCAAAAATGCTCAGACATGAAAACTAAAATTTTCATCATGTGGAAAATATTCTTCTGGTAATATTGGTGGTGAACCAACATTTTTGCAAAATGTCTAAGTGGCCTAAAATAGCTAAAACAGAAAAAAGCAAAAGCTTTAAAAAAAGGAAAAGCCCCCCCCCTCAACTGGGCCGACTAGCCCAGCTGGCCACCGCCCCCCCCCATGGGCCTCAGCCCACCTGGCATCCCAACAGGCCATGTGGCCCACTCCCCCTCCCCTGTCGC
>NC_057794.1:486494506-486524067 GCF_018294505.1 Triticum aestivum
CCAGCACGTCCACAAGACACGCCGTCCTCAGCTACACCCTTTGCACCAACCGGAGCGAGAAGGGAGCCACCACCGCGAGCCCGACGACCCCTTCTTCCTCCTGCGGCCGTCTTCGTCTCCGGCGCTGATTCGCCGCCGTTGGTCCTCCCCGAGCGCGTTAACGCACACCTACAGGCTCACGGTGAGCAGCCGCATCGCCTCCCCCTCTCTCCGGCCTCTCCCCGTAGTCGCAATCGCCGCTTTTGCCGCGCCCGAACACCTCGCCGCCGATGAGCTCGTGGCCGTCGCCATAGCCGCTGTCACGCTCGCCTGAGCATAGCACCGTGCTCCTGGTGCCCTCGGGAGCACAACAAACACGCGCACGCACTCCGCCGAGCTCCGTAGCGCCGTTTCCGTTGAGGTCCCAAACGCGCCGCCGCCGTAGCACCTCGCCGGCCTCGTTTCCGGCCACCTCCGGCCACATAACCACCACGGTTCGACGCAGCTAGCTCCGCTCGTTCGAAGGCGCCCTCTCACGCGTGAAACGGCCGCCTGTAGACGAAACTCGACGCCGTCCCGTGCCTCCGCCGCGTCTGAAGGTCGCCAGCGTTGAGCCGCCGGCCGCCAGCGACGTGGCTAGGTGGGCCCCACCCCTGGGTCCCTGCCCGTGGGCCCCTTGGACCTAGTTGACCATGTTGACCGTGGTCAACTATGCTGACTGGGCACTCAGTGCCACTGCCACATGCCCCCCCCCCCGCCTAATTAACCTAATTAAAACATTTTCCTAAATAAAAATAATTAGCTAAACTAATTATTCACTGACATGTGGGGCCTGAGGGAGTCCTGGATTAGGGGGTGCTCGGGTAGCCGGACTATACCTTCAGCCGGACTCCAGGACTATGAAGATACAAGATTGAAGACTTCGTCCCGTGTCCGGATGGGACTTTCCTTGGCGTGGAAGGCAAGCTTGGCGATGCGGATATTCAAGATCTCCTACCATTGTAACCGACTCTATGTAACCCTAACCCTATCCGGTGTCTATATAAACCGGAGGGTTGTAGTCTGTAGGCAGTCAACTCCATATACAACAATCATACCATAGGCTAGCTTCTAGGGTTTAGCCTCCTTGATCTCGTGGTAGATCTACTCTTGTACTGCCCATATCATCAATATTAATCAAGCAGGACGTAGGATTTTACCTCCATCAAGAGGGCCCGAACCTGGGTAAAACATCATGTTCCCTGCCTCCTGTTACCATCCGGCCTAGACGCATAGTTCGGGACCCCCTACCCGAGATCCGCCGGTTTTGACACCGATATTGGTGCTTTCATTGAGAGTTCCTCTGTGCCGTCACAATCAGGAAGGATGCCTCCTCCCGTCTTTAAAGACGGCGCCGTTGCTAAGGGAGCCTTGGCTGTCGGCCAAACCCTCCAGCTAGGTGGTTTCCTCATGACCGCCTGTTCGGCTGTTGCGCCGACGGTGACCTCTCGTGTCATCAAAAGCAACCTACACGTCAGCTCGGAGCTCGTCGAGCAGCTAGATCCAATGGAGGTCTCTTCCGTAAACAAGCTCTTGGATCGCATCGCCGCCCTGGGGGTCGCTACGGATTACGACCAGGTTGGGCTTAAACCCGATCTAAGAGAAATTAACTCTCCCCAAGTCACCCACCACATTGTCATGGTAGAGACGCAGTGCGGCGACCCTTCATCTATTTTAAGGACTAGCTACGTCCGAATTCCCGACCCCTCCAAGCCGGATACCCGCGGAGGGGGAGATGTAACTCAAGACCTGAGCCTAGGATCAGGCAACAGGCCAAATTCACGGGACAACATCCAAGAATCCGAACTTCAGAGTTCGGAAACTCTTCGGCCTCTGAATCTTGGATTGGGTGAGGTTTCAGATTCAACGACACCCGCCCACCCGATCATAAGTGATCTCTCCCAAATCAGGCAGAGGCCCGAGGAAATAGTACATCATTACTGGGCCAGATTCCTCCTGGTTATGAACATGATAAAGGATTGCCGCGAGGAAGACACAATCTCAATTTTCTACAGTAATTGCACGGACAAGGGAATCCTTAACGCCGTAACTCGTCGTGATATCACACGCTTCGCTGACTTGGCGTCCATAGTACAAAAATACTGTGCGATGGAAAGCGCCTGGAAAATCGAAAGAAATTTTTGGGATAATCCGGCCTTGAATAGTAATCCCGTCCGAACTAAGAGGGTGCATTATCACAGGACACCCGGGATAAACACCAAAAAGCCAAAACCCTCAACAGGGCATGGAACCGTACTGGAAAGATGGCTTGATGGACCCTGTATAATTCACAGTACAGAGGACGCCACACCAACTCACAGCCTTAGAGCATGTTGGATACTCCGGCAGGTGGCCAAAATCGGCGAGGACCTCTTAATTCCGGAGGCCGCAGAATGCCAGCCCAAGGACACTAGTACCGTTCTCACAGTCTTTGAAACTTTCACATCAAACAATGTGCGAAAAAGAACACTCCGGAGCCTCGCCGAAGTCTATCAAGTTGCAACAATAAATCCATGGAGCGACACTGCCATTACCTTCAATGCAAGTGGTGAACCTAGATTCCGAACAGCCCGAGCACCAGCCGCATTGGTCCTCAGTCCCATAGTGGACGGCTTTCGCCTCACCAAGGTGCTCATGGATGGAGGCAGCGGACTGAACCTCATTTATGAGGAAACCCTTCAGAAAATGGAAATGGACTGGAACCACGTCGAGCGAAGCAGCACAACCTTTAAAGGAATAATCCCCAGTCGGGAAGCGCACTGCACAGGAAAAATCACACTAGATGTGGTGTTCGGCACGCTGGATAATTACAGGTCCGAAGAAGTCATGTTTCAGGTGGCCCCGTTCAAAAGCGGATATCACGCTTTACTAGGGAGGGAAGCATTCACAATCTTCCAAGCAATACCCCATTACGGGTACATGAAGCTTAAGATGCCCGGGCCGAACGGAATTATCACTCTAGCTAGTGATCCGGACATAGCACTCCGTGCCGAAAACAAGACGGCCGCATTAGCCCTTGAGGCACTATCCGAAGCCTTAGCGGCCGAGGAACTGACTGCGGTGCGCTCCACGGTTAACAGGGATGATGTGATACTCGACAAGAGATCCAAATCCACATCCTTCAAGCCAGCTAACGAAATAGTAAAATTCCAGGTCCATCCAACGGACCCCAATAAAACAGCTTCCATCGGGGCACGACTGAACCCTGATATAGACGCCGCACTGCGAGAGTTCCTACAAGAGAACTGGGACATTTTTGCCTGGCACCCTTCAGACATGCCAGGGATCCCACGCAGGCTGGCCGAACACAGCTTAACTATCCTAATAGGATTCAAACCTGTCAAACAAGCCCTTCGGCGTTTTTCCGAACCCAAGAGACATGCTATGGGAGAGGAGCTAGCCAAGCTATTGGAGGCCGGATTCATTAGAGACATAAAACATCGGACTGTCTAGCAAACCTGGTGATGGTACCAAAAAAGGACAAATTCTGGCGCCTGTGTGTCGATTTTAAAGACCTTAACAAGGCTTGCCCAAAGGATCCCTTCCCCCTCCCCCGTATCGATCAAATTATCGATGCCACCGCAGGACACGACTCATTGTGTTTCCTCGAAGCATACTCCGGTTACCATCAAATCAAGATGGCAGAATCAGACCAAGCCGCAACAGCATTCATCACACCATACGGCCCATTCTGCTTCATCACAATGCCCTTCGGGCTGAAAAACACCGGCGCAACATATCAACGCATGATCCAGACATGTCTGGCAAACCAGATCGGCAAAACAGTGGAGGCGTATGTGGATGATGTGGTCGTCAAATCAAGACATGTTGAATCTCTAGTAGACGACTTGAGGCTTGCATTCGATAACCTCCGAAAATATGACATCAAGCTCAACCTGGAAAAATGCGTCTTCGGCGTTCCAGCCGGAAAGCTCTTGGGCTTCATTGTATCCGGTAGAGGAATTGAAGCAAATCCAGCCAAGATCCGAGCTTTGTCACAATTGGATATCCCAAAGGACCTCAAACAAATACAAAAATTAACCGGATGCGTGGCGGCTTTAAGCCGCTTCATCTCCCGCTTGGGAGAAAAGGCACTACCCCTCTATCGACTCCTTCGGTGCACCAAACACTTTGAGTGGACGGATGCCGCCACAGATGGACTTGATGAAATAAAAGCCATATTGGCAACAAACCCAGTCCTGGCCGCGCCAAACACCGGCGAACCAATGTTATTGTACATTGCAGCAACACATCAAGTAGTCAGCGCAGTGCTCGTTGTCGAGCGGGAAACGGATGGACACAAATTCCCCCTTCAAAGGCCGGTCTACTATGTATCCATTGTCCTCACTCCATGCAAATCACGGTACCCGCATTATCAAAATATTGCATACGCGGTATTCATGGCATCCCGGAAGCTATGACACTACTTTCAAGAGTGTTCCATAACAGTAGCCTCGGAAGTACCACTCAACGATATTATCAACAACCGCAATGCAACGGGCCGGATTGCAAAATGGGCCATTGAGCTTCTCCCATTCGATATAACCTATAAGCCACGGCGAGCTATTAAATCGCAAGTTTTGGCCGACTTCGTCGCAGAATGGATGGAGGCCGAGCTCCCTAAAGAGTACGACACATATTCAAACTGGATTATGCATTTCGACGGCTCCAAAATGTTGGCCGGACTAGGGGCTGGCGTCGTCCTGACGTCCCCCACAGGAGACATAGTCCAATATGTGCTCCAGATCATGTACACGGATTCCAACAATGCAGCCGAATATGAGGCCCTCCTACATGGTCTCCGGATAGCAGTATCCATGGGTATCCAGCGCCTAGAGGTATGCGGGGATTCAAACCTCGCGATATCCCAAATAAATGGAGACTTCGACGCCAAGGACCCAAAAATGGCAGCTTACCACAATGTCGTCCTAAAAATGTCAGCTCGGTTCGAAGGGCTGGAGTTTCACCATATAGCCCGAAAAAACAATCAAGCAACGGACGTCCTGGCACGCATCGGAGCAAAATGCGATGCAGTCCCCCCAACATCTTTTTGGAAGATTGTTCAAGCCATCCGTAGCATGGGAGGGGGAACCCGCAAATAACAGCCCGGACCCAGCCGCACCACTCGACGCCGAACAATCTGACACAATTGGAGGCTCTGCCAATGAAATTACACCTTCAGCCACGTAATAATGGCGGTTATCGCCCCGTGGACAGAACTATTCCTAGCCTACCTTACTAGGCAGGAACTCCCGGAGGACCAAAACGAGGCCCGCTGCATAGTGCGGCGATCTAAAGCCTATAGAGTCCATGAGGGAGAGCTTTATAAGAAAAGCACTACCGGAGTCCTTCAAAGGTGCATCTCCGAAGAGGAAGGGCGGAACCTTCTGGCTGAAATTCATGCCGGACTCGGTGGTCACCACGCCGCTGCTCGGTCCCTTGTTAGCAAGGCTTTCCGTACAGGCTTTTATTGGCTGACGGCCCAGGCAGACGCTCAGGACCTAGTCCAACGATGCGCTGGTTGCCAACTTTTTGCCAACCAAAGCCATATGCCACCCACCGCACTCCAAACTATACCCATCACCTGGCCTTTTGCGGTCTGGGGGCTTGACATGGTCGGACCCCTTAAAGGTGGGACCGATAGGAAAAAATACTTACTGGTCATGGTGGATAAATTCACCAAATGGATAGAAGCCAAGCCTGTTAAAACGGCCGAATCCGGACCTGTGACAGACTTCATATCCGGGGTTGTACACCGTTATGGCGTCCCCCACAGCATCATAACCAATAACGGTACAAACTTTACCGCCGACGAGGTAAAACTCTGGTGCAAAAACATGGGCATCAAGCTCGATTATGCTTTCGTCTATCACCCACAAACCAACGGCCAGGTCGAACGTGCAAATGGTCTTATCATGAGCGGCATTAAACCCAGACTAGTGCGGTCCCTGAAGGAATCTAACACGCATTGGGTAGAGGAGCTCGACTCCTGCTATGGGGGTTGTGGACCACGCCAAATCACACCACCGGATACACACCATTTTTTATGGTGTACAGCGCAGAGGCAGTTCTGCCCTGCGACATAATTCATGACTCACCTAGAGTGTGCATGTACGAAGAAAGAGAAGCCGAGCTCGATCGGCAGGACAACTTGGACGCCTTGGAGGAGGAGCGTGACGTGGCAAAAGCCCGTTCCGCATTTTATCAACAGCAGGCCCGAAGATATCAAAGCAGAGAAGTACGGGCCAAAAATTACAATGTTGGCGAACTAGTTCTACGCCTGCTGGATAAGAAAAAGGACAAACTCAAGCCCAAGTGGGAAGGTCCATTCATAATCGACCAAGTCCTGACTGGTGGGGCGTACCGCCTGTAAGATGCGTCGGATAACCAACTCGAGCCGAACCCGTGGAACGCCACCCGTCTCCAAAGATTCTATTCCTAGCGCCGGACTCTGTGTTCATCTCCTTCCTCTGTCCATTTTTTGCATTTTTCTGTCTTACATTTCTCTCCTTCCCCTCTTTTCTTTTATAGCCCTTAAAGGCCCATCTAGTGACGTGCCACTCGCTCTCATTAAACCTGGGGGCTTCTTTAACAGAAGCTTATTTATACTGGCTTCACGCCCAACACATGCGTCAAACTTCCGCATGTACCTTTTTCTTCACCATTATATGCATCGATATGACTTAAGTTTTGGCCAAGCTGGGTTGCCTGGCTCCTGTGCTTACCCCTACGTTCCCGATTGTTCGGCTAGGCGGTAAAGGGAGCACCTCTGCGATTGTTACTGCCGGGTCAGCCGGATGTGTACCTCAGACTGGGTGAAGCCGAAAGCTAGCGTTCTTAAGGGAATATTCGGTCGGTGAAATAAAAGATGATCTTTTTACACATTTTATGCGCCCCCAGATGCTTTTTTCTGCGTCTTTTCACGCAGTCCGGACATGCACTTTAGGGCATGCCTCCCAGCGAAAGGAACCCCTAACGGAACTATTCTCTCTGGAAGATGTTTCTTACTAACCATGTAATATAACATAACTAGTTGGGCACTTGTCTGATAAAGCACTAATGACCCCTACGCCTGGTCTCCACGCATACCCCTGTTCTTATATAACCGCTATGGTATTCGGACACACTCCGGACCGTCAGGTCCCGAGGTTGAAGCGAAAAGGTCGGCAACGACAAACGATCTACAATCCGGCTAGAAGGCATTACACATGTCAATTCAAAATTACATAGTCATTCTGACTGATTGTATTCCTCTTCTATACCATCTAACAGGCTGTCTAATTTACAGTCCTGCTGGGAATACTTCGCGGCCAACTCTACTTGGCCGTATACTAAGCTCACGGGGATCTCCTTCCCATCAGGCCCCACTGGTCCGACCTTGGCCATGTGGTTTGGGTCAAACTTCATAAAACGGGTCTTCACCATGGCCCAGGCCTCCCTAGCGCCTTGTCGGCAGGCCGATATCTTCCACAATCGGAAGCGCCGCCGAGCTCCCTTCAGCTTTTCCGCAAGCTCTCCAAGGCCCTCGGGCACGGAGTGGGCAGGCCATAAGGCTTGGGCAATACCCCGCATCGCCTGCCGAATTCGCTCGTGCAGTTGCAAGAGTTCGGGAAGAAGGTCACCCGTAGAACCGGGCATCTCCTCTGCAGGACGACCTGTGAGCATACCTACAGACATTACTATGTTAGTCGACTTCCTCGCCGAACTTTTTTTTCGAAGTTCATTCAAGCACTTACTAAAAATGCCGCGTCGAAGCCGTTGATTCTCCTTCGTGGAGTCTGACAGCTGGCCACAAACATCTTTAAGTTCGACGTCCAGCTTGGTGTTGGCATCCTGAAGATCATTCTTCTCTCGCCTCACCTTTGTCAACATACTCTCACCGGCCTTTAGCCGGCGTAAGAGTTGTTGCTTGTCCGGATCGAGTCCGGCGCCATCCGCAATATGATTTGTCAGATTTGCACCCACACCGCACAATACTAATCTTTCGAAGTGTATCTTACCTGAGGGGGTCTCTTTGGGCTCCCCTGCTGCGGCTAGTGCGGCCTCTAGTTGGGCCTTGCACTTTTCCAGCTCCTGGGACAGTACGGTATTCTTCTCTGTAAGAACCTGCATATTAAATGATCCTTAAATCAGTTGCTCTAACTGCTTCAAGTCTTGGGGGCTACTGGCATATATATGTTTAACCAAAATTTTCTTACCCGTATGTCTTTTACATACTGCTCCATGGCTCTGGCTAAACCATTTTGAGCAGCACGGAGGTACGCATCTCCCGAATTAAAGGCATCCAAAGCCTCTTGGGAGAAACAAGCGTCGCGTAGAACTGTCCGGTGACGCCTGTGGTTCATGGCACTCTCCACTTCAGAATTTGTGGCAGACAGCCTGTCCGCATCCTCTGTCGGAGGAGCGTCTGGTGCGCGCCTTGTGCTCGCCTCCGCTTCCTGGCCAAGCGTTGGAGCCTGGCTGGTGGAGGCGCGATTGGCAACCTCTCCGGATGTAGTCCGGCGAGGTCTCTTAGTTCTGAAGATAGCACGAACGTTAATATGCCCTGACAGAATGACACCAGGGAAACCGAGGGTGCGCTATACCTTTGCGCCGGCGTCTCGGTCCGACTGCATTCCTTTTTGTCCCACGGGGCCCTACGGCCCCTCGTTGGCTAGCCGCCGCAGGTTCGGCCTCCTGCCTCGGAAATCTCCCCTGCAAAACACGGTTGTCGTCAGAAACACCAGAATACGTGAGAGTGGAATCTCTCTCAAGGGAATGAGACTCCGGTTTCTGTCACCTGGGAGGCCGGGATTAACCCTGGGTAATCAGCCATGATGGCTACCAAGGTATTGTCCTTGCTTAGCTGATAGAACACCCCGTCGATAAGCTCCACCGATATGTCCGGATCCTCTTCGGAGTCCGGATCGAGGGACCGTTCTGGGTCCTCGGCCTATGGAGGGCGGCTGTTTATATCCTTTACCTCCTGTCGCAGTTCCTGCACTGAAGTCCTTAGACTACACATCTAACCGGGGGAGTATAAAACAAACGGGCAAGCGCAATTGTTCACTTACCCAACTTGGAGGATCGTACATAGTAAATCCGGCCTGCGGGTTGACGCGGAGGAATTCCTCCTTTTCTCCCTTGTACAAAGAGGATAAGATCTTTACTAGAGCGGCAGCTGAGGCCGGCCCCTTACGACCATAACGGGTGGCGTCATCCTCCCCGTTGAAATCCCACATGGGGTGGCCTCTATATTGAAGCGGCTGCACCCCCCGCATAATGCATGCGGCCATGACTCCAATCATGGTTAGTCCGGAATGAGCCAACAGTTTTATTCGGCCCATCAGGTAAAGGACGTCTCTGTTGCTTTCTCTCTGAGAGCTCCACGGATGCCAGCTCAAGCATTTCTTCAACGGAGCACTGTTCAACTCAGGGAGACCGACTCGGATAGGGTCCGGCAGCGGGATGTCATCTATGTAAAACCATTCCGAAGGCCAGTCCTCGGACGCCTTCTTTGGGGTTCCGGATAGGTATCCGGTCCCGGCGATGCGCCATACTTTGGCTCCGCCCACTTGGTATATAGACCCCTCTTGAGAACGGGGCACCAGGCAGAATAACCTCTTCCACAGCGCGAAATGAGCCTCAACGCCTAAAAATAGCTCGCAAAGGGCGACGAAACCCGCAATATAGAATACGGATGCGGGCGTGAGATTGTGCAGCTGGAGGCCGTAGAACTCCAGAAGCCCGCGGAGAAATGGATGAATTGGAAATCCCAGTCCCCTTATTAGATAGGGGACGAGGCACACCCGCTCTCCTTTAGAAGGATTGGGGGTGCTCTCCGCTTGTTTTCCGCCATTGTAGGTGGCGAGACCGGCTCGGACCGGGACCATGTGTGCCTGAGGGAGAAATCCCTTGGCCTGAAGCGACACTAACTCGCTATGCGGGATGGTGCAACTCTCCCAGTCCCCGGGTTTGGGACTGGAGGGGAGAGGGGAGGAGCTGCGACGACTGGTCATGTTGGAATGGACCTTTGTTGGAAGCTTTGATGATAACTCACGGAGAGGAGAAGATGTGGTTTGGACCTAAATCCCCATCCCGTTAAATAGGCGGCTCGTTTATACGGCTAGGGGTGTGGATGTAAAAACGCCTTGGCTTTTCGCATTCGTTTGACACATGGAAGACGGCCATTATTGGGTGTGGAAGCCGACGAGTGCTACATTACAAAAATCGGACATTATTCCTACAGGTACACAAGATTTGGAGAAGAACCCGCCTTCCAATGCCGAACAATCTGCGCGCCGGACTCGTCGTCATTGAAGCCCGGTTCGGGGTCTACTGAGGGAGTCCTGGATTAGGGGGTGTTCGGGTAGCCGGACTATACCTTCAGCCGGACTCCAGGACTATGAAGATACAAGATTGAAGACTTCGTCCCGTGTCTGGATGGGACTTTCCTTGGCATGGAAGGCAAGCTTGGCGATGCGGATATTCAAGATCTCCTACCATTGTAACCGACTCTATGTAACCCTAACCCTATCCGGTGTCTATATAAACCGGAGGGTTGTAGTCCGTAGGCAATCAACTCCATATACAACAATCATACCATAGGCTAGCTTCTAGGGTTTAGCCTCCTTGATCTCGTGGTAGATCTACTCTTGTACTACCCATATCATCAATATTAATCAAGCAGGACGTAGGGTTTTACCTCCATCAAGAGGGCCCGAACCTAGGTAAAACATCGTGTTCCCTGCCTCCTGTTACCATCCGTCCTAGATGCACAGTTCGGGACCCCCTACCCAAGATCCGCCGGTTTTGACACCGACAGGGCCCAACTGCTAAATAACCCCAGTTCAATTAAAATAACCCACTGTTAGCCCTCTGTTTATGACATATGGGACCCACTGGTCAGTTTGACCTGGACAGCTGTCCTGTTGACTGCTGACGTCATAGTGATGTCATGCTGACGTCTTATTCTCTTTTCTGTTAATTTAATAATTCCAGATATTGTTTAAATCTTTAGAAATTCGTAGAAATTAAATCGTAGCTCGGATGAAAATGTTTTCTATATGAAAGTTGCTCAGAAAAATCCAACGAAACCAAATGTGTAGTCCATTCACCTGTCACATGCCCCTAGCATGCTGAACATGGAACCGTCCCCTCTCTTTCATCTGTCCGGAATCCACCTAACGCCGGGAATTCATCCTCGGATGTTTATCCCCTCCGTCTGCAACGTGTAGTACTATTTTAGGACAACCCTAGCTCTGCCCGTCGTCATGTTATGCCTTGTGATGCATTGTTTGCACTGTATTTACTGTTTCTTCCCCCTCTTCTCTCCGGTAGACCCCGAGACCGATGCCGCCCCTGTGATCGACTACGTCGACGACGACCCCTCCTTGCCAGAGCAACCAGGCAAGCAAACCCCCTTGACAATTCTGATATTGCCCATTTCTTTCCCTCTCATGCTTGCATTAGAACTGCTACTACTTTCTGTATGATCCTACGCTGATGCATAGCCTGTTGTTGTTACTTGCTTTCATACCTTACCTGCTTATCCTAAACTGCTTAGTATAGGTTGGTTAGTGATCCATCAGTGGCCCCCACCTTGTCCCAGTTGCCTCGCTTTATGTTGATGACTCGATCAACGTGATCGACGTCCAGGCCCCGACACCGCACATCACCCCCTAGTTGAACGACTCTGCAGAGTTACCATCGAGTGTCGAGGGTGGAACCTCATACATCACTCCTGATGAGACCTCTGTAGTGTAGCTAATCGGTCGTGGTCATCGATGGTGATTTCCGCCTTAACCACTTCCGATACGGCTCTATCGTGCCACCCCTCAAGTGTGCACCTCGAGGGTGGATCCTCTTACGTTCACCTTGATGATTACATCGAGTGGAATTTACCGGGGGTGATTCCTCGGGTTTTCCCCTTGATGTTTGCACACACGGTTACTTGGACTTTACAATTGTTACTTGGATAGGTGGGTCGACCCTGAGGGGTACCCGCGAGTGATGTGGAGACGGGTTGACCTAGAAGGTGCCCGCGAGATACTTACGAGGCGTGGCTGGGCATTCTTAGCCCTTGCTGCAAGTACTCGAGATGGGGCGACGGGGTCACATCTTTCGTGAGTCTCTGCTTGTTACCGCGCGTTCCTAATCCACTACGATTTGGATATTCGATCTGAGGGGCCTCTGGCCTAATAGCACTAACCATCACGTGGGCATTGTATGGGCGTTCTGCGTCGTATACATCAGCCGAAGCTTAATAGAAGTTAGCGTCTGAGCGGCGCGCGCCGGGTTGGACTGGTAAGCACCTACCTTCTTGAAGGAGGTAGCTAGGTCTGCTCACCGGTCGCCCACACAACGTGCAGGAGTTCCCGGGGCGATGGCCCAAGACCCTTGGGGGCATAGGTTTAGTCCGGCGTGTTGGCCTCTCTATTAAGCCTAGGTTAGGTTGCGGCGTATTGTTTGGCCAAGGTCGGGCATGACCCAGGAAAGTGTGTCCGACCGGAGTTAATCGAGTGTGGTGGGTAAGTTGGTGCACCCCTGCAGGGAAGAAAACATCTATCGATAGCCTGTCCTACGGTAATGGACACTTGGAGTTGTATCCCGATGGACACAACTAGAACTGGATACTTGAGATGAGAAATGGATATGAGACATGGTCATGATGAATGGATAGTACGGCTCTGGGGTTGCTTTCTCGCTGGGAGTCAAGAAAGGATCTCTGGTCGAGGTTGATAACACTACTACTTTACATTATGGTGATATGTCTCTTCTATACGCTGCAAGATGCTTGAAGATGCTTGAAGACGCTAGTCTTTGATAGGCTAGGCTTTCCCCTTCTCTTCTGGCATTCTGCAGTTTAGTCCACATATACAGCCCATTTCCTTTCATATAGATGCATACGTAGTTTAGATCTGATGTAAGTCTTGCGAGTACTTTGGATGAGTACTCACGGTTGCTTTGCTCCCTCTTTTTCTCCCATACCCAATTGTTGCGACCAGATGACGGAGCCCAGGATCCATATGACCCCACCAACAACTGCTACTACCCCGAGGGTGCCTACTACCACGTGGAGGCCGCTGACGACCAGGAGTAGTTAGGAGGCTCCCAGGCAGGAGGCCTTGCCTTTTCGATCGATTTTGCTTTTGTGCTAGCCTTCTTAAGGCAAACTTGTCTAACCTATGTCTATACTCAGATATTGTTGCTTCCGCTTACTCTTGTGTTTTCGAGCTTATGTATTCAAGCCCTCGAGGCCCCTGGCTTGTAATATAAAGCTTGTATTATCTTAATTTGTGTCTATAGTTGTGTTGTGATATCTTCCCGTGAGTCCTTGATCTTGATCGTACACATTTGCGTGTACGATTAGTGTACGATTGAATCGAGGGCGTGACAAGTTGGTATCAGAGCCGACTGCCTGTAGGTAGTCCCCTTTCCGACTCCTTGGCCGAAGTTGAGTCTAGTCATAGAAAAACTTTTACTAACATTGGTGGTGTGTCTTACGGGCCCACATCGCCATATGGGTGGCATTAGGATCTTTTATTCCTCATCTATACTCTGGGACTCTGATCTCTCTTCTATTCAGGTTTAAATGGTTTTACTAACTCTAACATTAGGATCCCGTGACCACATTCACCCCAAAGCTGGATAAGCCATAGTTTTTCCTTAGAATAGTATTCTGGATAGTACACACACTGTCATGATGACAACGAAGTGGTATCCATCATACCTCTTTCATTATGCATGTTTCATCATGAATGACCCTTGTTTTTACAAATGCTCAATGCTGAACTACCCCCTGTTACATGTTAGTAGGATGGTTAGACCCGCTGGTCGTGGCCGTGGTGCCAACGATCCACCACCGCCCGAATTCTTTGCTAGAATGATGCAACAAATTGAGCTGAACCGCCAATTCATGGAAGGAATGATGGCTCAGTTTCCTCGTCCGAACATGAATCAATAGCCAACCCTAGTAACTCTGCAGGACTTCATGCGTCTCAACCCAACTATTTACCGCAGCTCAACTCAACCCCTTGATGCTGACGACGGGCCTCGCGACATCACATATGAAATGGAGTCTGCTAGTGTGGCCCCTGCTAGCTATGTCACCTTTGCATCTTTCTTTCTGAAGGGTCCCACTACTCAATGGTGGGACAGCCACAGGCGTACCCTACCTGCTGGAACGGTCATCACTTGGCCGGATTTCCAAGCTGCCTTTCGTGCCCGCTTCTTTCCTCAGGGAATCATGGATAGGAAGAAACGAGATTTCCGCAACCTCACCCAAGGCAACAAGTCTGTAGATGCTTATCAGCGGGAATTCTTGGACTTGTCCCGTTATGCTGAAGGAGACATTGCTACTGATGCTCGTAAGTAGGAAAAGTTTCGTGATGGACTTCAACCTGATATCAAGCTAGCACTGCTCGTTCATGACTTTGCCAACTTTGCCACCTTGGTGAACAAGGCTATTCAGGTTGAGACTGGTCTTCAGGAACACCGGGGATCCCTCAGGAGCAGCCATGACGCTGGCTCATCTTCGTGCCCGTCAACACAGAAGCGTCGGATATGGATTCCCCACAACATGTATCGTCCAACTGCACCTACACCAAGACAGTCCTATGTTGCTCCGCGTTTGCTTCCTCCACCAATGAGGTAGCCTCTTCGGACTGCACCACCCCAAGCGTCTGCTACCAATCCCAATGATGGTCTGTGCTTCAGGTGTGGCCGTCCAGGTCACCTTGCCAAAGAGTGCAATCAGAAAAGGAACCAGCTAGCTTTGCCTTCAACTGGCCGTAACAACCAGCCCCACAACAACAATGCTAGACCTTATGGTCGTGGTCAAGCTAATCATGTTGATCTGAATGAAGCTCAAGACCAGCCTGCTACTGTGATGGGTACTCTCCTTGTTAATTCAGTACCAGCATCTGTTTTATTTGATTCAGGAGCATTGCATTCATTCATGTCAAAATTTTTTGCATATGCACACGACATTCGATGCGAGCCCATGAACACTCCGATAGTGGTACGCACCCCTGCGGGTTAGTGTCGAACTACCATGATTGGTCGCGACGTCCCTGTTGAAATTGAAGGGTTGGAATTTCATGTTTCTCCCATTATTCTGGAGTCTTCCAACATTGACCTCATTCTGGGAATGGAATGGTTGAAAGCACATACTGCCTCTATTGTTTGTGCCACCAAAGTCGTTCATCTCCTACATCCTTCTGATAAGATAGTAAGCTACCATGCTCAGATTGTTCAAAACGCCGAAGCACGACTTTATGCTTTGAATGCGTTGAACGTAGCACCTCTTGAGGGAATTGAAAAGATTCCAGTTGTTTGCGACTTCCTAGATGTCTTTCTAGAAGAACTTCTAGGAATACCCCCTGCCCGGGCTGTCGAGTTCGCCATCGATTTGAATCCAGGCACCGTTCCTATCGCCAAACGACCCTACAAGATGCCACCTCATGAGCTCCTTGAACTTAAAGAGGAAATCGACAAATCTCTTCACAGTGGTTTCATTCGTCCAAGTTCCTCTGCTTGGGGAGCACCTTCTCTCTTTGTAAAGAAGAAGGACGGAGCGAACCGTTTGGTCCAAGACTATCGTCCTATCAACCAAGCTACAATTCAGAACAAATATCCGCTTCCTCGGATCAATGATCTGTATGATCAACTTGCTGGTTCATCAATATTCTCTAAACTCGACTTGAGGTTGGGTTACCACCAGATCCGTGTTCGTGAAGAGGATATTCCAAAGACCGCATTCGTCACTCGTTATGGTTCTTACGAGTACACCGTCATGTCTTTTGGCTTGACCAATGCTCCAGCCACATTCTCTCGTCTGATGAACTACATATTCATGGATTACCTCGACAAGTTCGTCGTAGTCTATCTGGATGATATCCTGGTATATTCGAAGAACAAAGAACAACATGTTGAACATCTTCGACTTGTTCTAGAGAAACTTAGAGAACATCAACTTTATGCCAAGTATTCCAAGTGCGAATTCTGGTTACCCGAAGTCACCTACCTTGGTCATGTCATCTCCAAGGACGGTATTGCCGTCAACCTAGAGCGCGTTCAGGCTACTCTTGACTGGACCCCTCCGAAGACTGTCAGGCAAGTCAGAAGCTTTCTCGGACTTGCCAGTTATTGTCGCCGTTTCGTCGAGAACTTCTCCAAGATCGCCAAGCCACTGACCAATATGCTTCACAAAGGCGTTAAGTTCGATTGGACAAACAAATGTTAGGAAAGTTTCCAGGCACTCAAAGACAAGATGACATCTGCCCCAGTGCTTGCTCCCCCTGATTCTCGCAAGGACTTTGTCATCTATTGCGATGCTTCATGTCAAGGATTAGGCTGTGTCCTAATGCAAGAGCGCAAAGTGATTTCTTATGCCTCCCATCAAGTGCGTCGTCACAAAGAGAACTACCCAGTTCATGACCTCAAGCTTGTTGCGGTTATCTTTGCACTGAAGCTATGGCGACAGTATCTTCTCGGTAATCGTTGTGAGATCTTCACCGATCATCAGAGTCTAAAGTACCTGTTTACTCAGCCAGATCTGAACCTCCGCCAGCAGCGATGGATGGAAGCTATTGCTGACTACAACTACGGTATATCCTATACCCCTGGTAAGGCTAATGTAATGGTCGATGCCCTGAGCTGTAAGTCTTATTGCAATAACCACATGGTCTACAAGGCTCAACCCCGCCTTTATGAAGAGCTATGCAAGCTGAACCTTCAACTAGTTCCACAGGGTTCTCTGAATAACCTTGTCTTGGAACCAACTCTTCTGAAAGCAATTAAGTCTGCTCAAGCCAAAGATGCTCATGTTGATCTGATGAAAAAGGATCTTGCCTTAGAGAAATCCAGAGATTTTTCACTTGGTGAAGATGGAACCTTATACTTCAGAGATCGCATTGTGGTACCCCGATTCGAGCTAATGACAGAGAAGGTGATGAAAGAAGCTCATGACACCCCTCTCTCTATTCATCCGGGAAGTACCAAGATGTACTTAGACATTCGTCGGAAGTATTTGTGGTCCAAGATGAAGCAAGATATTGCTCGATATATCGAAGAATGTGACGTTTGTCGTTGCGTCAAAGCAGAACATCAGAAACCGGCTGGACTTCTACAACCGCTTCCGATTCCTGAATGGAAGTGGGATAAGATTCAGATGGACTTTGTCACTGGCCTTCCCAAGTCTTAGAAAGGTAACGATGCTATCTTTGTCGTCATCGACCAATTCTTGAAGGTTGCTCACTTTCTGCCAGTCAAGGAGACTATCACTGCTAGTCAATTAGCAAGCTTGTATATCTCCCGAATTGTGTCACTCCACGGCATTCCGAAGGAGATCAGTTCAGACCGTGGTAGTTTATTCACTTTGAAATTCTGGGATAGTTTCCAAGAGGCAATGGGAACTCATATTACCTGGAGCACTGCTTATCATCCCCAATCCTAAGGCCAAGTCGAGCGAGTCAATCAAATTCTTGAAGACATGCTTCGAGCTTGTGTTATTTCTTTTGGCAAGAAGTGGGAAGAATCTCTCCCTTATGTGGAGTTCTCTTATAACAACAGTTATCAAGCCAGCTTGAAGATGGCACCCTTCAAAGTGCTTTATGGACATAAGTGTCGAACCCCTCTGAATTGGTCAGAAGCTGGGGAACGGATGCTCATTGGTCCAGACATTATTCAACAAGCTGAAGAGCAGGTTCGCATTGTCCGGGATAATCTCAAGGCGGCCTAGTCCCGCGAGAAGAGCAACTATGACCGAAAACACTGGGTTCAACTTATCAACCTGGTGAACAAGCTTATCTGCGTGTCACTCCTTTGAGAGGCACTCATCGGTTCGGAGTCAAGGGCAAGCTAGCTCCACTCTACATTGGTCCTTTCTGCATTCTGGCCCATCGTGGACTGGTGGCTTATCAATTGGAGTTGCCACCTCAGTTCTCTCATGTCCATGACGTCTTCCACGTGTCGCAACTTCGTCGTTGCTTCAAGGATCCGGAACGTGAAGTGGATCCGGAATTGATTGAAATTCAAGATGATCTCACATACAAAGAGCATCCGATCCGCATTCTTGAAGAAGTTGAACGTCGAACCCGCCAGAAGATTACCAAGTTCCTCAAGGTGCAATGGTCGAATCATTCTAAAGATGAGGCCACTTGGGAACGCGAGGATAACCTCCGAGCTGAATACCCCGACCTGTTCCCTTCTACCTCTTAATTCTCAGGACGAGAATTTCTTTTAGAGGAGGAGAGTTGTAACACCCCGGTGTAATGATGCTACAGTAATCCCTGAGATCAAGCTAGTCATTTTGCTATAACAATGCTTGGTCACTTTGATCAATTTTCCATTTCAAATTCCACTTGAGTTCAATTTGAATTTATGTGTGAAATTCAAAAATGCTCAGACATGAAAACTAAAATGTTCATCATGTGGAAAATATTCTTCTGGTAATATTGGTGGTGAACCAACATTTTTGCAAAATGTCTAAGTGGCCTAAAATAGCTAAAATAGAAGAAAAAAAGCAAAATCTTTAAAAAAGGAAAAGGCCTCCCCCCTCAACTGGGCCGACTGGCCCAGCTGGCCATCGCGCCCCCCATGGGCCTCAGCCCACCTGGCAGCCCAACAGGCCATGTGGCCCACTCCCCCTCCCCTGTCGCTCTCCCCTCCCCCTGTTCAACCGACCAAGGGCGCGCGCCCGCGCGTCGCCGCCGAACCACCTCACCGTTGGCGAGGGAATAAGCCCTGATGCCTTGGACCTCTCCCCTGCGCCCCACCCACTTCCCCACTCTCCACTTGCCCCCTCTCTCCCTCGTTGCTCTCTCCCTCGCTCTCCAGATCCTCTCCCCTCCTCAACCGAGCGCCGCCGTTGCCATGGCAGTGCTGTAGCCGCGGCCACCGGCCACCCTCGCCTTGCCAGCACGTCCACGAGACGTGCCGTCCTCAGCTACACCCTCTGCACCAACCGGAGCGAGAAGGGATCCACCACCGCGAGCCCGATGACCCCTTCTTCCTCCTGCGACCGTTGTCGGTGTCAAAACCGGCGGATCTCGGGTAGTGGGTCCCGAACTATGCGTCTAGGCCGGATGGTAACAGGAGGCAGGGAACAGGATGTTTTACCCAGGTTCGGGCCCTCTTGATGGAGGTAAAACCCTACATCCTGCTTGATTAATATTGATGATATGGGTAGTACAAGAGTAGATCTACCACGAGATCAAGGAGGCTAAACCCTAGAAGCTAGCCTATGGTATGATTGTTGTATATGGAGTTGATTGCCTACGAACTACAACCCTCCGGTTTATATAGACACCGGATAGGGTTAGGGTTACATAGAGTCGGTTACAATGGTAGGAGATCTTGAATATCCGCATCGCCAAGCTTGCCTTCCACGCCAAGGAAAGTCCCATCCGGACACGGGACGAAGTCTTCAATCTTGTATCTTCATAGTCCTGGAGTCCGGCTGAAGGTATAGTCCGGCTACCCGAACACCCCCTAATCCAGGACTCCCTCAGTAGCCCCCGAACCAGGCTTCAATGACAACGAGTCCGGCGCGCAGATTGTTCGGCATTGCAAGGCGGGTTCTTCTCCAAATCTTGTGTACCTGTAGGAATAATGTCCGATTTTTGTAATGTAGTGCTCCTCGACTTCCACGCCCAATAATGGCCGTCTTCCATGTGTCAAATGAATGCGAAAAGCCGAGGCGTTTTTACCTCCACACCCCTAGCCGTATAAACGAGCCGCCTATTTAACGGGATGGGGATTTAGGTCCAAACCACATATTCTCCTTTCCGCGAGTTATCATCAGAGCGCTTCCAGCAAAGGTCCATTCCAACATGACCAGCCATCGCAGCTCCTCCCCTCGCCCCTCCGGTCCCAAACCCGGGGACTAGGAGAGTTGCACCATCCCGCATAGCGAGTTAGTGTCGCTTCAGGCCAAGGTATTTCTCCCTCAGGCATACATGGTCCCGGTCCGAGCCAGTCTCGCCACCTACAATGGCGGAAAACAAGCGGAGAGCACCCCCAATCCTTCTAAAGGAGAGCGGGTGTGCCTCGTCCCCTATCTAATAAGGGGACTGGGATTTCCAATTCATCCATTTCTCCACGGGCTTCTGGAGTTCTACGGCCTCCAGCTGCACAATCTCACGCCCGCCTCCGTATTGCATATTGCGGGTTCCATCGCCCTTTGCGAGCTATTTTTAGGCGTTGAGGCTCATTTCGTGCTGTGGAAGAGGTTATTCTGCCTGGTGCCCCGTTCTCAAGAGGGGTCTATATACCAAGTGGGCGGAGCCGAAGTATGGCGCATCGCCGGGACCGGATACCTATCCGGAACCCCAAAGAAGGCGTCCGAGGACTGGCCTTCGGAATGGTTTTATATAGATGGCGCCCCGCTACCGGACCCTATCCGGGTCGGTCTCCCTGAGTTCAACGGTGCTCCATTGAAGAAACGCTTGAGCTGGCATCCGCAGAGCTCTCAGAGAGAAAGCGACAGAGACGTCCTTTACCTGATGGGCCGGATAAGACTGTTGGCTCATTCCGGACTAACCATGATTGAAGTCATGGCCGCATGCATTATGCGGGGGGTGCAGGCGCTTCAATATAGAGGCCACCCAATGTGGGATTTCAACGGGGAGGATGACGCCACCCGTTACGGTCGTAAGGGGCCGGCCTCAGCTGCCGCTCTAGTAAAGATCTTATCCTCTTTGTACAAGGGAGAAAAGGAGGAATTACTCCGCGTCAACCCGCAGGCCGGATTTACTATGTACGATCCTCCAAGTTGGGTAAGCGAACAATTGCGCTTGCCCGTTTGTTTTATACTCCCATGGTTAGATATGTAGTCTAACGACTTCAGTGCAGGAACTGCGACAGGAGGTAAAGGATATAAACAGCCGCCCTCCACAGCCCGAGGACCCAGAACGGTCCCTCGATCCGGACTCCGAAGAGGATCCGGACATATCGGTGGAGCTTATCGACGGGGTGTTCCATCAGCTAAGCAAGGACAATACCTTGGTAGCCATCACGGCTGATTACCCAGGGTTAATCCCGGCCTCCCAGGTGATAGAAACCAGAGTCTCATTCCCTTGAGAGAGATTCCACTCTCACGTATTCCGGTGTTTCTGACGACAACCGTATTTTGCAGGGGAGATTTCCGAGGCAGGAGGCCGAACCTGCGGCGGCTAGCCAACGAGGGGCCGTAGGGCCCCGTGGGACAAAAAGGAATGCAGTCCGGACTGATATGCCGGCGCAAAGGTATAGTGCACCCTCTGTTTCCCTGGTGTTATTCTGTCAGGGCATATTAACGTTCGTGCTATCTTCAGAACGAAGAGACCTCGCCGGACTACATCCGGAGAGGTTGCCAATCGCGCCTCCACCAGCCAGGCTCCAACGTCTGGCCAGGAAGCGGAGGCGAGCACAAGGCATGCACCGGACGCTCCTCCGATAGAGGATGCGGATAGGCTGTCTGCCACAAATTCTGAAGTGGAGAGTGAAATGAACCATAGGCGTCGCCGGACAGTTCTACGCGACGCTTGTTTCTCCCAAGAGGCTTTAGATGCCTTTAATTCGGGAGATGCGTACCTCCGTGCCGCTCAAAATGTTTTAGCCAGAGCCACGGAGCAGTATGTAAAAGACATACGGGTAAGAAAATTTTGGTTAAACATATATATGCCAGTAGCCCCCGAGACTTGAAGCAGTTAGAGCAACTGATTTAAGGATCATTTAATATGCAGGTTCTTACAGAGAAGAATACCGTACTGTCCCAGGAGCTGGAAAAGTGCAAGGCCCAACTAGAGGCCGCACTAGCCGCAGCAGGGGAGCCCAAAGAGACCCCCTCAGGTAAGATACACTTCGAAAGATTAGTATTGTGCGGTGTGGGTGCAAATCTGACAAATCATATTGCAGATGGCGCCGGACTCGATCCGGACAAGCAACAACTCTTACACCGGCTAAAGGCCGATGAGAGTACATTGACAAAGGTGAGGCGAGAGAAGAATGATCTTGAGGATGCCAACACCAAGCTGGACGTCGAACTTAAAGATGTTCATGGCCAGCTGTCGGACTCCACGAAGGAGAATCAGCGGCTTCGACGCGGCATTTTTAGTAAGTGCTTGAACGAACTTCGAAAAAAAAGTTCGGCGAGGAAGTCGACTAACAGAGTAATGTCTGTAGGTATGCTCACAGGTCATCCTGCAGAGGAGATGCCCGGTTCTACGGGTGACCTTCTTCCCGAACTCTTGCAACTGCACGAGCGAATTCGGCAGGCGATGCGGGGTATTGCCCAAGCCTTATGGCCTGCCCACTCCGTGCCCGAGGGCCTAGGAGAGCTTGCGGAGAAGCTGAAGGGAGCTCGGCGGCGCTTCCAGTTGTGGAAGATATCGGCCTGCCGACAAGGCGCTAGGGAAGCCTGGGCCATGGTGAAGACCCGTTTTACGAAGTCTGACCCAAACCACATGGCCGAGGTCGGACCAGTGGGGCCTGACGGGAAGGAGATCCCTGTGAGCTTAGTATACGGCCAAGTAGAGTTGGCTGCGAAGTATTCCCAGCAGGACTGTAAATTAGACAGCCTGTTAGATGGTATAGAAGAGGAATACAATCAGTCAGAATGACTATGTAATTTTGAATTGACATGTGTAATGCCTTCTAGCCGGATTGTAGATCGTTTGTCATTGCCGACCTTTTCACTTCAACCTCGGGACCTAACGGTCCGGAGTGTGTCTGAATACCATAGCGGTTATATAAGAACCGGGGTATTCATGGAGACCAGGCGTAGGGGTCATTAGTGCTTTATCAGACAAGTGCCCAACTAGTTATGTTATATTACATGGTTAGTAAGAAACATCTTCCAGAGAGAATAGTTCTGTTAGGGGTTCCTTTCGCTGGGAGGCATGCCCTAAAGTGCATGTCCGGACTGCATGAAAAGACGCAGAAAAAAGCATCTGGGGGCGCATAAAATGAGTAAAAGGATCATCTTTTATTTCACCGACCGAATATTCCCTTAAGAACACTAGCTTTTGGCTTCACCCAGTCTGAGGTACACATCCGGCTGACCCGGCAGTAACAATCGCAGAGGTGCTCCCTTTACCGCCTAGCCGAACAATCGGGAATCTAGGGGTAAGCACAGAACCAGGCAACCCAGCTTGGCCAAAACTTAAGTCATATCGAAGCATATAATGATGAAGAAAAAGGTACATGCGGAAGTTTGACGCATGTGTTGGGCGTGAAGCCCGTATAAATAAGCTTCTGTTAAAGAAGCCCCCAGGTTTAATGAGCGTGAGCGGCGCGTCACTAGATGAGCCTTTAAGGGCTATAAAAAGAAAAGAGGGGAAGGAGAGAAATGTAAGGCAGAAAAATGCAAAAAATGGACAGAGGAAGGAGACGAACGCAGAGTCCGGCGCTAGGCATAGAATCTTCGGAGACGGGTGGCGTTCCACGGGTTCGGCTCGAGTCGGTTATCCGACGCATCTCGCAGGCGGTACGCCCCACCAGTCAGGACTTGGTCCATTATGAATGGACCTTCCCACTTGGGCTTGAGTTTGTCCTTTTTCTTATCCGGCAGGCGTAGAACTAGTTCGCCAACATTGTAATTTTCGGCCCGTACTTCTCTGCTTTGATATCTTCGGGCCTGGTATTGATAAAATGCGGAACGGGCTTTTGCCACGTCACGCTCCTCCTCCAAGGCGTCCAAGTTTTCCTACCGATCGAGCTCGGCTTCTCTTTCTTCGTACATGCGCACTCTAGGTGAGTCATGAATTATGTCGCAGGGCAGAACTGCCTCTGCGCCGTACACCATAAAAAATGGTGTGTATCCGGTGGTGCAATTTGGCGTGGTCCGCAGCCCCCATAGCACGAAGTCGAGCTCCTCTACCCAGTGCGTGTTAGATTCCTTGAGGGACCGCACTAGTCTGGGTTTAATGTCGCTCATGATAAGACCATTTGCACCTTCGACCTGGCCGTTGGTTTGTGGGTGATAGACGGAAGCATAATCGAGCTTGATGCCCATGTTTTTGCACCAGAGTTTTACCTCGTCGGCGGTAAAGTTTGTACCGTTATCGGTTATGATGTTGTGGGGGACGCCATAACGGTGTACAACCCCGGATATGAAGTCTATCACAGGTCCGGATTCGGCCGTTTTAACAGGCTTGGCTTCTATCCATTTGGTGAATTTATCCACCATGACCAGTAAGTATTTTTTTCCTATCGGTCCCACCTTTAAGGGGTCCGACCATGTCAAGCCCCCAGACCGCAAAAGGCCAGGTGATGGGTATAGTTTGGAGTGCGGTGGGTGGCATATGGCTTTGGTTGGCAAAAAGTTGGCAACCAGCGCATCGTTGGACTAGGTCCTGAGCGTCTGCCCGGGCCGTCGGCCAATAAAAGCCTGTATGGAAAGCCTTGCTAACAAGGGATCGAGTAGCGGCATGGTGACCACCGAGTCCGGCATGAATTTCAGCCAAAAGGTTCCGCCCTTCCTCTTCGGAGATGCACCTTTGAAGGACTCCAGTAGTGCTTTTCTTATAAAGCTCTCCCTCATGGACTCTATAGGCTTTAGATCGCCGCACTATGCAGCGGGCCTCGTTTTGGTCCTCCGGGAGTTCCTGCCTAGTAAGGTAGGCTAGGAATGGTTCTGTCCACGGGGCGATAACCGCCATTATTACGTGGGCTGAAGGTGTAATTTCATTGGCAGAGCCTCCAATTGTGTCAGATTGTTCGGCGTCGAGTGGTGCGGCTGGGTCCGGGCTGTTATTTGCGGGTTCCCCCTCCCATGCTACGGATGGCTTGAACAATCTTTCCAAAAAGATGTTGGGGGGGGGACTGCATCGCGTTTTGCTCCGATGCATGCCAGGACGTCCGCTGCTTGATTGTTTTCTCGGGCTATATGGTGAAACTCCAGCCCTTCGAACCGAGCTGACATTTTTAGGGCGGCGTTGCGGTAAGCTGCCATTTTTGGGTCCTTGGCGTCGAAGTCTCCATTTATTTGGGATATCGCGAGGTTTGAATCCCCGCATACCTCTAGGCACTGGATACCCATGGATACTGCTATCCGGAAACCATGTAGGAGGGCCTCATATTCGGCTGCATTGTTGGAATCCGTGTACATAATCTGGAGCACATATTGGATTGTGTCTCCTGTGGGGCACGTCAGGACGAAGCCAGCCCCCAGTCCGGCCAACATTTTTGAGCCGTCGAAATGCATAATCTAGTTTGAATATGTGTCGTACTCTTTAGGGAGCTCGGCCTCCGTCCATTCTGTGACAAAGTCGGCCAAAACTTGCAATTTAATAGCTTGTCGTGGCTTATAGGTTATATCGAACGGGAGAAGCTCGATGGCCCATTTTGCAATCCGGCCCGTTGCATCGTGGTTGTTGATAATATCGTTGAGTGGTACTTCCGAGGCTACTATTATGGAACACTCTTGAAAGTAGTGTCGTAGCTTCCGGGATGCCATGAATACCGCGTATGCAATCTTTTGATAATGCGGGTACCGTGATTTGCATGGAGTGAGGACAGTGGATACGTAGTAGACCGGCCTTTGAAGGGGGAATTGTGTCCATCCGTTTCCCGCTCGACAACGAGCACTGCGCTGACAACTTGGTGTGTTGCTGCAATGTACAATAACATTGGTTCGCCGGTGATTGGCGCGGCCATGACTGGGTTTGTTGCCAATATGGCTTTTATTTCATCAAGTCCGGCCGTGGCGGCATCCGTCCACTCGAAGTGTTTGGTGCGCTGAAGGAGGCGATAAAGGGGTAGTGCCTTTTCTCCCAAGCAGGAGATGAAGCGGCTTAAAGCCGCCACGCATCCGGTTAATTTTTGTATTTGTTTGAGGTCCTTT
This sequence comes from Triticum aestivum, assembly GCF_018294505.1. Lineage (NCBI taxonomy): Eukaryota > Viridiplantae > Streptophyta > Magnoliopsida > Poales > Poaceae > Triticum > Triticum aestivum. Next base: position 486,520,332 of record NC_057794.1, read on the forward strand.
GGGATATCCAATTGTGACAAAGCTCGGATCTTGGCTGGATTTGCTTCAATTCCTCTACCGGATACAATGAAGCCCAAGAGCTTTCCGGCTGGAACGCCGAAGACGCATTTTTCTGGGTTGAGCTTGATGTCATATTGTCGGAGGTTATCGAATGTAAGCCTCAAGTCATTTACTAGGGATTCGACATGTCTTGATTTGACGACCACATCATCTACATATGCCTACATTGTTTTGCCGATCTAGTTTGCCAGACATGTCTGGATCATGCGCTGATATGTTGCGCCAGCGTTTTTCAGCCCGAAGGGCATTGTGTTGAAGCAGAATGTGCCGTATGGTGTGATGAATGCTGTTGCATCTTGGTCTGATTCTGCCATCTTGATTTGATGGTAACCGGAGTATGCGTCGAGGAAACACAACGAGTCGTGTCCTACGGTGGCATCGATAATTTGATCGATACGGGGGAGGGGAAAGGGATCTTTTGGGCAAGCCTTGTTAAGGTCTTTAAAATCGACACACAGGCGCCAGGATTTGTCCTTCTTTGGTACCATCACCAGGTTTGCTAGCCAGTCCGGATGTTTTATGTCTCTAATGAATCCGGCCTCCGATAGCTTGGCTAGCTCCTCTCCCATAGCATGTCTCTTGGGTTCGGAAAAACGCCGAAAGGCTTGTTTGACAGGTTTGAATCCTTTTAGGATATTTAAGCTGTGTTCGGCCAGCCTGCGTGGGATCCCTGGCATGTCTGAAGGGTGCCAGGCGAAAATGTCCCAGTTCTCTCGTAGGAACTCTCGCAGTGCGGCGTCTACATCAGGGTTCAGTCGTGCCCCGATGGAAGCTGTTTTATTAGGGTCCGTTGGATGGACCTGGAATTTGACTATTTCGTCATCTGGCTTGAAGGATGTGGATTTGGATCTCTTGTCGAGTATCACATCATCCCTGTTAACCGTGGAGCACAGCGCAGTCAGTTCCTCGGCCGCTAAGGCTTCGGATAGTGCCTCAAGGGCTAATGCAGCCATCTTGTTTTCGGCGCGGAGTGCTACGTCCGGATCACTAGCTAGAGTGATAATTCCGTTCGGCCCGGGCATCTTAAGCTTCATGTACCCGTAATGGGGTATTGCTTGGGGGATTGTGAATGCTTCCCGCCCTAGTAAAGCATGATATCCGCTTTTGAACGGGGCCACCTGAAACATGACTTCTTCGGACCTGTAATTATCCAGCGTGCCGAACACCACATCTAGTGTGATTTTTCCTGTGCAGCACGCTTCCCGACTGGGGATTATTCCTCTAAAGGTTGTGCTGCTTCACTCGACGCGGTTCCAGTCTATTTCCATTTTATGAAGGGTTTCCTCATAAATGAGGTTCAGTCTGCTGCCTCCATCCATGAGCACCTTGGTGAGGCGAAAGCCGTCCACTATGGGACTGAGGACCAATGCGGCTGGTGCTCGGGCTATTCGGAATCTAGGTTCATCACTTGCGTTGAAGGTAATGGCAGTGTCGCTCCATGGATTTATTGTTGCAACTTGATAGACTTCGGCGAGGCTGCGGAGTGTTCTTTTTCGCACATTGTTTGATGCAAAAGTCTCGAAGACTGTGAGAACGGTACTGGTGTCCTTGGGCTGGCTTTCTGCGGCCTCCAGAATTAAGAGGTCCTCGCCGATTTTGGCCACCTGCCGGAGTATCCAACATGCTCTGAGGCTGTGAGTTGGTGTGGCGTCCTCTGTACTGTGAATTCTACAGGGTCCATCAAGCCATCTTTCCAGTACGGTTCCATGCCCTGTTGAGGGTTTTGGCTTTTTGGTGTTTATCCTGGGTGTCCTGTGATAATGCACCCTCTTAGTTCGGACGGGATTACTATTCAAGGTCGGATTATCCCAAAAATTTATTTCGGCTTTCCAGGCGCTTTCCATCACATAGTGTTTTTGTACTATGGACGCCAAATCAGCGAAGCGTGTGATATCACGACAACTTACAGCGTTAAGGATTCCCTTGTCCGTGCAATTACTGCAGAAAATTGAGATTGCGTATTCCTCGCGGCAATCCTTTATCCTGTTCATAACCAGGAGGAATCTGGCCCAGTAATGATGTACTGTTTCCTCGGGCCTCTGCCTGATTTGGGAGAGATCGCTTATGATCGGGTGGGCGGGTGTCGTTGAATCTGAAACCTCACCCAATCCAAGATTCAGAGGCCGAAGAGTTTCCGAACTCTGAAGTTCGGATTCTTGGATGTTGTCCAGTGAATCTGGCCCGTTGCCTGATCCTAAGCTCAGGTCTTGAGTTACATCTCCCCCTCTGCGGGTATCCGGCTTGGAGGGGTCGGGAATTCGGACATAGCTAGTCCTTAAAATAGATGAAGGGTTGCCGCACTGCGTCTCTACCACGACAACGTGGTGGGTGACTTGGGGAGAGTTAATTTCTCTTAGATCGGGTTTAAGCCCAACCTGGTCGTAATCCGTAGCGACCCCCAGGGCGGCGATGCGATCCAAGAGCTTGTTTACGGAAGAGAGCTCCATTGGATCTAGCTGCTCGACGAGCTCCGAGCTGACGTGTAGGTTGCTTTTGATGACCCGAGAGGTCACCGTCGGTGCAACAGCCGAACAGGCGGTCATGAGGAAACCACCTAGCCGGAGGGTTTGGCCGACAGCCAAGGCTCCCTTAGCAACGGCGTCGTCTTTAAAGACGGGAGGAGGAATCCTTCCTGATTGGCACAGAGGAACTCTCAATGAAAGCACCAATGTCGGTGTCAAAACTGGCAGATCTCGGGTAGTGGGTCCCGAACTATGCGTCTAGGCCGGATGGTAACAGGAGGTAGGGAACACGATGTTTTGCCCAGGTTCAGGCCCTCTTGATGGAGGTAAAACCCTACGTCCTGCTTGATTAATATTGATGATATGGGTAGTACAAGAGTAGATCTACCACGAGATCAAGGAGGCTAAACCCTAGAAGCTAGCCTATGGTATGATTGTTGTATATGGAGTTGATTGCCTACGGACTACAACCCTCCGGTTTATATAGACACCGGATAGGGTTAGGGTTACATAGAGTCGGTCACAATGGTAGGAGATCTTGAATATCCGCATCGCCAAGCTTGCCTTCCACGCCAAGGAAAGTCCCATCCGGACACGGGACGAAGTCTTCAATCTTGTATCTTCATAGTACTGGAGTCCGGCTGAAGGTATAGTTCGGCTATCCGAACACCCCCTAATCCAGGACTCCCTCAGCCGTCTTCGTCTCCGGCGCCGATTCGCCGCCGTTGGTCCTCCACGAGCCCGCCAAAGCACACCTACAGGCTCACGATGAGCAGCCGCATCGCCTCCCCCTCTCTCCGGCCTCTCCTCGTAGATGCATCCGCCGCTTTTGCCGCACCCGAAACACCTCGCTGCCGATGAGCTCATGGTCGTCGCCATCGCTGCTGTCACGCTCGCCTGAGCACAGCATCGTGCTCCTGGTGCCCCCAGGAGCACAATGAACATGCGCACACGCTCCGCCGAGCTTCATAGCGTTGTTTCCGTCGAGGTCCCATACGCGTCACTGCCGTAGCTCGTCGCCGGCCTCGTTTCCGGCCACCTCCGGCCACATAACCACCACAGTTCGACGTGGCTAGCTCTGCTCGTTCGAACGCGCCCTCTTGCATGTGAAACGGCCGCCTGTAGACGAAACCCGACGGCGTCCCGTGCCTCCGCCGCGTCTGAAGGTCGCCGGCGTTGAGCCGCCGGCCGCCGCCGACGTGGCTAGGCAGGCC
>NC_057794.1:486524454-486550676 GCF_018294505.1 Triticum aestivum
AAACATTTTCCTAAATAAAAATAATTAGCTAAACTAATTAGTCACTGACATGTGGGGCCCAACTGCTAATTAACCCATGTTCAATTAAAATAACCCACTGTTAGCCCTCTGTCTATGACATATGGGACCCACTAGTCAGTTTGACCTGGACAGCCGTCCTGTTGACTGCTGACGTCACAGTGATATCATGCTGACGTCTTATTCTCTTTTTTGTTAAGTTAATAATTCTAGAATATTGTTTAAATCTTTAGAAATTCGTAGAAATTAAACCGTAGCTCGGATGAAAATGTTTTCTATATGAAAGTTGCTCAGAAAAACCCAATGAATCCAAATGCGCGGTCCATTCACCTATCACATGCACCTAGCATGCTGAACATGGAACCGTCCCCTCTCTTTCATCTGTCTGGAATCCGCCTAACGTCGGGAATTCATCCTCGGATGTTTATCCCCTTCGTCTGCAACGTGTAGTACTATGTTAGGACAACCCTAGCTCTGCCTGTCATCATGTTATGCCTTGTGATGCATTGTTTGCTCTGTATTTACTGTTTCTTCCCCCTCTTCTCTCCGGTAGACCCCGAGACTGATGCCGCCCCTGTGATCGACTACGTCGACGATGACTCCTCCTTGCCAGAGCAACTAGGCAAGCAAACCCCCCTTGAGCATTCCGATATCGCCCATTTCTTTCCCTCCCATGCTTGCATTAGAACTGCTACTGCTTTCTGTATGATCCTACTCTGATGCATAGCTTGTTGTTGTTACCTACTTTCATACCTTACCTGCTTATCCTAAACTGCTTAGTATAGGTTGGTTAGTGATCCATCAGTGACCCCCACCTTGTCCCAGTTGCCTCACTTTATGTTCGATGACTCGATCAACGTGATCGACGTCCAGGCCCCGACACCGCACATCACCCCCCCCTAGTTGAATGACTCTGTAGAGTTACCATCGAGTGCCGAGGGTGGAACCTCATACATCACTCCTGATGAGACCTTTGTAGTGTAGCTAATCGGTCATGGTCATCGAGGCTGATTTCCTCCTTAACCACTTCTGATACGGCTCTGTCGTGCAACCCCTCAAGTGTGAATCTCGAGGGTGGATCCTCTTACGTTCACCTTGATGATTACATTGAGTGGAATTTATCAGGGGTGATTCCTCGGGTTTTCCCCTTGATGTTTGCACACGCGGATACTTGGACTTTACAATTGCTACTTGGATAGGCGGGTCGACCCTGAGGGGTACCCGCGAGTGATGTGGAGTCGGGTTGACCTGGAAGGTGCCCGCGAGATACTTACGAGGCGTGGCCAGGCATTCTTAGCCCTTGCCGCAAGTACTCGAGACGGGGCGACGGGGTCACATCTTTTGTGAGTCTCTGCTTGTTACCGCGCGTTCCTAATCCACTACGATTTGGATATTTGATCTGAGGGGCCTCTGGCCTGATAGCACTAACCATCACGTGGGCATTGTATGGGCGTTCTACATCGTATACATCAGCCGAAGCTTAATAGAAGTCAGCGAGTGAGCGGCGCGCGCCGGGTTGGACTGGTAAGCACCTACCTTTTGAAGGAGGTAGCTAGGTCTGCTCACCGGCCTCCCACGCAACATGCAGGAGTTCCTGGGGTGATGGGCCAAGACCCCTGGGGGCATAGGTTTAGTCCGGCGTGCTGGCCTCTCTATTAAGCCTAGGGCGGGTTGCGGCATATTGTTTGGCCGAGGCTGGGCATGACCCAGGAAAGTGTGTCCGGCCGGAGTTAATCGACCGTGGTGGGTAAGTTGGTGCACCCCTGCAGGGAAGAAAACATCTATCGATAGCCCGTCCTACGGTAACGGACACTTGGAGTTGTATCCCGATCGATACAACTAGAACTGGATACTTGAGATGAGAAATGGATATGAGACATGGTTATGATGAATGGATAGTATGGCTCCGGGATTGCTTTCTTGCTAGGAGTCGAGAAAGGATCTCTGGTCGAGGTTGATAACACTACTACTTTACATTATGGTGATCTGTACTCTTCTATATGCTGCAAGATGCTTGAAAATGCTTGAAGACGCTAGTCTTCGATACGCTAGGCTTTCCCCTTCTCTTCTGGCATTCTGCAGTTTAGTCCACAGATACAGCCCATTTCCTTTGATACAGATGCATACTTAGTTTAGATCTGATGTAAGTCTTGCGAGTACTTTGGATGAGTACTCATGGTTGCTTTGCTACCTCTTTTTCTCCCATACCCGATTGCTGCAACCAGATGACGGAGCCCAGGATCCAGACGACCCCACTAACGACTGCTACTACCCTGAGGGTGCCTACTACCACGTGGAGGCCGCTGACGACTAGGAGTAGTTAGGAGGCTCCCAAGCAGGAGGCATTGCCTTTTCGATCGATGTTCCTTTTGTACTAGCCTTCTTAAGGCAAACTTGTCTAACCTATGTCTGTACTCAGATATTGTTGCTTCCGCTGACTCTTGTGTTTTCGAGCTTATGTATTCGAGCCCTCGAGGCCCCTAGCTTGTAATATAAAACTTGTATTATTTTAATTTGTGTCTATAGTTGTGTTGTGATATCTTCCCGTCAGTCCTTGATCTTGATCGTACACATTTGCGTGTATGATTAGTGTATGATTGAATCGAGGGCGTGACAGGAGACACGGGCGATGTTGCCTCCTTGCTCTGTGGAGGGAGGCACAGCCGCCGTACCCTCCTTCCTCTTCTTTGCCGAAGATGTCGGCCTGATCAACCAAAGGCGAGCGTAAGGAAATAACAAGTACCAGCAGGGACAAAGCGAAGTTCGAGACACCTACCGGTCCACCGCGAAGTACTCCACCTTTCGCTTGTGAAGCTGAGGCCTGACAGCATCGGGACCTGAGGGGCAGGCGTTCGGGCTCCGGCGGCGCCATGCGGTGCGGAGGCAGAACCGGATCCATCCCAAGGAGGCGTTGGGGTGGAGGCGGCACCACGGTCCACCAGCGATGACCTACCCTTCGTCGGGGCAAGGGGTTGCTCCTTCCCTCCTTGGTAGGCGTCGGCCTCGGCATCATCAGGAAGGGCGCGGAGAATCTCGGCCTTGCTCGGAGGGGAGGTCTCCCCCACCTCTTCCGAGGTCTCCTCCAAGTCCACCTCCTCTTCCCCCTCTCCATGAGACTCGCCAGAAGACACCTCCACCGGTATCTGCACCGTAGGAGCTCTCAAAAACACCGGCGGCACCAGCCCACGCGCATCAAAAGTCGGCCTGGAGGCGACGAATTCCTCCCGGTCCCTGCGTTGAAACAGGGGAATGAAGGCGCTAGGCAGGTACTCCTGGTTGTCTCCGACTATGAGACGCATGACGGCGTCCAGTTCGTCATCAGGCAGATCCCCCGGCCTCAGGCGGGCCTTGTTTTCCCTCCTTCAAGCTCCCAGAAGGGGCGCGCGCGCCTGGAGCGGGGCAACCCGCAGCGTCAAGAACTCCCTCAGGAGCATCGCTCCCGTTATTTTGGCCGCCCTCGCATTGCCCGGCTTCAGGTTAGTCATCATCTGCCCCAACACTAACGATGCCCGCTCGTCGACAAGCTCCGCCTTGGGCCACTCCTTGCCTTGCCAGGGCGCCTCCGTCGGCAACACCAGGCGCGGATGGGCGAGCTTGGCGTCCACCATGACCCATTTGGATCGAATGTTGCCAGCCCTCTTCCCAGTGCTCGAGATCGAGTTAGCCTTGCCGGGCACAACGAAGTTGGCGCATCCAGAGATGTGACCCTCGTTGACGCGGAGGAAGAAGAAATGGCGCAGGAGTGCCACGGACGGCATTACGCCCAGGTATGCCTCACAGTAGTAGGCAAAGATGGACAGGAGGAGGAAAGAGTTGGGATGGAGATGCAACGCTTGCAGCCCATAGTGGTCGAGGACTTCCTAAAATAAATCAGAGAAGGGAGGAACCAACCCGACGGCAACGCTGCTCGAAAAGAAGGGAAAGAAGGTGCTCCCCTCAGGATCCGGCTCATCGGAGGCAAGCCAGAGCTCCGTCTTCCCCCACTCGTTGCTCTCTCCCGCCGTCAGCAGGCGCACAGAGGAAAGGCTCTTCTCCGTGACAGTGGGCGCCTCAAGAGCGGGCTTGTACCAAGCCGGGGCCGAGGAAGTCCTGACCTTGCGCGGCGCCATGGGCGGCAGATGCAGAGCAAGGTCGGAGCAGATCTGTAGGTAGCGCCGGCGAAGGGCAAGAAAGGGGATCTGGAGCAAGGCAAGGAAGAAGAAATGAAGGCAAGTGCCGCCCGCGCTAGCCTTTTGTCAGGTCAAGCAGTTGCCGAGGCAACGGGGGGAAGCGGAGACGCCCGCGTCCAATCAACCGCCATGCGTCAACCGAGGCCGCGGGCTTTTGGGGCCCACGGTGCTCCGAACTTGACCCTTGGCTTTGCCGCGAAGACAAGCCCAAGCGCACCATGGGCCCGGGAGCTACTGTCGGTGTTCTGGGAACGGGGGTCCCCAGACCTGCCTGCCTGCGGCCCACGGCGTGGCAGAGCCAGCAGGCCGTACAGCCCGTCTTCATCAACAAAGCATCCAAGACCCTCGCGAGGGTCCAAGCCTCGCGAGGCGGGCGACATAAGACCTCCTCTCGATCGGCCTAGTCAGGCAGGCTCGCAAGGGGCGGAGATATCAAGGCGAGGCGAACCTCACGAGGCTCTCATGACGTGAGCCATGACGATCAACACCGGGCAGGCGCCAGGCGGGCGCCAGCACGCGCAGCGTCCTTGTTTCCTCTTTGGTGCAAAGGGGACAAGCGCAGTTGCGGCGTACCGAAGCATCAGGCAAAGGTTGCCATTTTGGTGCAACAAGACCAAGACCATGGACTGCAAGACGGAGATCATCGTGGAGCCCAAGATGGCGTCACCACCAGAGCCTTGGGCAGGCGAAGACTACTTTTGTCAGGATGGCTCGTACTAGCTGTCCCCCTTCAAATTTGCCCGCCGTTGTTGGCTCCCTTCCCGCTTAATATTTGGGAAGAGGATCAGGGCCTCTATAAATAGGACTAGCCACCACAGTAGACCGAGGGAGGATCAGACCTAGAGATCTGATCAGACCGAGGGAGGATCAGACCTAGAGATCTGATCAGACCGAGGGAGGATCAGACCTAGAGATCTCATCAGACCCAGAGATACACACAAGTCCGGAAGCACAAGAACACCTCAACCTCAGGAGGCTGTTCTCCCCTTGTATTGTTCATCATCAGCCCAAGAGGCAATCCACCACCACCACACTGGAGTAGGGTATTGCACCACAACGGTGGCCCGAACCAGTATAAACCCCGTGTCTTTCTGTGTTGTGAGTTCGTCGAGTTTGTCCGCAAGATCTAGTGAGCTAGAGCGTAGATCGGTAGGAGGGAAAGACTTCACGCGCACCCAAGTGTTCGAACCTTAAGGGTTTGCCGGAACCCCACATCCGACAGTCTTCATTTGAAGCAATGTGGAATAGTTTCGCAACTCACGCCACCAGGAACACCACAGCGTAATGGTGTGTCCGAACATCGTAACCGTACTTTATTAGATATGGTGCGATCTATGATGTTTCTTACCGGTTTACCACTATCGTTTTGGGGTTATGCATTAGAGACAGCTGCATTCACGTTAAATAGGGCACCATCTAAATCCGTTGAGACGACACCATATGAACTGTGGTTTGGCAAGAAACCCAAGTTTTCGTTTCTTAAAATTTGGGATGGGATGCTTATGTGAAAAAGCTTCAACCTGATAAGCTCAAACCCAAGTTAGAGAAATGTGTCTTCATAGGATACCCAAAGGAAACTGTTGGGTACACCTTCTATCACATATCCAAAGGCAAGATATTCGTTGCTAAGAATGGATCCTTTCTAGAGAAGGAGTTTCTCTCGAAAGAAGTGAGTGGGAGGAAAGTAGAACTTGATGAGGTAATTGTACCTTCTCCCGAATTGGAAAGTAGTTCATCACAGAAATCAGTTCCAGTGATGCCTACACCAATTAGTGAGGAAGTTAATGATGATGATGATGATGATGATAACCCACAAGTATAGGGATCACAACAGTTTTTGAGGGTAGAGTATTCAACCCAAATTTATTGATTCGACATAAGGGGAGCCAAAGAATATTCTCAAGTATTAGCAGCTGAGTTGTCAATTCAACCACACCTAGAAACTTAATATCTGCATCAAAGTGTTTAGTAGCAAAGTAATATGATAGTAGTGGTAATGGTAGCAAAAGTAATATTTTTGGTTTTATAGTGATTGTAACAGTAGCAACGGAAAAGTAAATAAGCGAAGAACAATATATGAAAAGCTCGTAGGCAATGGATCAGTGATGGAGAATTATGTCAGATGCAATCAATCATGCAACAGTTATAACATAGGGTGACACGGAACTAGCTCCAGTTCATCAATGTAATGTAGGCATGTATTCCGAATATAGTCATACATGCTTATGGAAAAGAACTTGCATGACATCTTTTGTCCTACCCTCCTGTGGTAGTGGGGTCCTATTGGAAACTAAGGGATATTAAGGCCTCCTTTTATTAGAGTACCGGACCAAAGCATTAACACTTAGTGAATACATGAACTCCTCAAACTACGGTCATCATCGGTAAGTATCCCGATTATTGTCACTTCGGGGTTAACAGGTCATAACACATAATAGGTGACTATATAATTGCAAGATAGGATCAAGAACTCACATATATTCATGAAAACATAATAGGTTCAGATCAGAAATCATGGCACTCGGGCCCTAGTGACAAGCATTAAGCATAGCAAATTCATAGCAACATTAATCTTAGAACATAGTGGATACTAGGGATCAAACCCTAACAAAACTAACTCGATTACATGATGAATCTCATCCAACCCATCATCGTCCAGCAAGCCTATGATAGAATTACTCACGCACGGCGGTGAGCATCATGAAATTGGTGATGGAGGAAGGTTGATGATGACGATGGCGATGGATTCCCCTCTCCGGAGCCCCGAACGGACTCCAGATCAGCCCTCCCGAGAGAGTTTATGGCTTGGCGGCGGCTCCGTATCGTAAAATGCGATGATTCCTGAGTCAAGATGGACGTCTGTGGAGCATTGCTACGTCTTGAGCTTGTGTTGGTTTTCCCCGAAGAGGAAGGGATGATGCAGCAGAGTAGTGTAAGTATTTCCCTCAGTTTTTGAGAACCAAGGTATCAATCCAGTAGGAGCCCAAGCTCAAGTCCCTCGTACCTGCACAAAGTGATAGCTACTCGCAACCAACGCGATTAGGGGTTGTCAAGCCCTTCACGGTCACTTACGAGAGTGAGATCTGAAAGATAGAATATTTTTGGTATTTTTGATATAAAGATGCAAAGTAAAAAGTAAAAGCATAGTAAAAAGCAAAACAATATAAAAGTGATGGAGATTGATATGATGAGAATAGACCCGGGGGCCATAGGTTTCACTAGTGGCTTCTCTCAAGAGCATAAGTATTCTACGGTGGGTGAACAAATTACTGTTGAGCAATTGATAGAATTGAGCATAATTATGAGAATATCTAGGCATGATCATGTATATAGGCATCACGTCCGTGACAAGTAGATCGAAACGATTATGCATCTACTACTATTACTCCACTCATCGACCGCTATCCAGCATGCATCTAGAGTATTAAGTTAAAAACAGAGTAACGCCTTAAGCAAGATGACATGATGTAGAGAGATAAATTCATGCAATATGAAATAAAACCCATCTCGTTATCCTCGATGGCAACGATACAATACGTGCCTTGCTGCCCCTTCTGTCACTGGGTAAGGACACCGCAAGATCGAACCCAAAGCTAAGCACTTCTCCCATGGCAAGAACTACCAATCTAGTTGGCCAAACCAAACGGATAATTCGAAGACACTTGCAAAGATAACCAATCATGCATAAAAGAATTCAGAGAAGATTCAAATATTATTCATAGATAGACTTGATCATAAACCCACAATTCATCGATCTCAACAAACACACCGCAAAAAGAAGATTACATCGAATAGATCTCCACAAGAGAGGGGGAGAACTTTGTATTGAGATTCAAAGAGAGAGAAGAAGCCATCTAGCTACTAACTATGGACCCGAAGGTCTGAGGTAAACTACTCACACTTCATCGGAGGGGCTAGGATGATGTAGAAGACCTCCGTGATGACGGCCCTCTTCCGGCGGAGCTCCGGAACAGGCCCCAAGATGGGATCAAGTGGATACAGAAAGTTGCGGTGGTGGAATTAGGTTTTTGGCTCCTGTTCTGATCGTTTGGGGGTATGTGTGTATATATAGGAGGAAGGAGTACGTCAGTGGAGCACCGAGGGGCCCACGAGGCAGGGGGCGCACCCTAGGGGGCGCCCCCCACCCTCGTGACCACCTCTTTGATCCCTTGCAGTAGGGTCCAAGTCTCCTGGATCAAGTTCGGTGAGAAAATCACGTTTCCGAAGATTTTATTCTGTTTGGACTCCGTTTTATATTCTGTTTATCTGAAACACTGAAATAGGCAAAAAAACAGCAATTCTGGGCCGGGCCTCCGGTTAATATGTTAGTCCCAAAAATAATATAAAAGTGGAAAATAAAGCCCAATATAGTCCAAAACAGTAGATAATATAGCATGGAGCAGTCAAAAATTATAGATACGCTGGAGACGTATCAGGCATCCCCAAGCTTAATTCCTGCTCGTCCTCGAGTAGGTAAATGATAAAAAAAGAATTTTTGATGCGGAGTGCTACTTGGCATAATTTCAATGCAACTATTCTTAATTGTGGTATGAATATTCAGATTAGAAAGATTCAAGACAAAAGTTTATATTGACACAGAAAATAATAATACTTCAAGCATACTAGCAAGGCAATTATGTCTTCGCAAAATAACATGGCCAAAGAAAGTTATCCCTACAAAATCATATAGTCTGGCTATGCTCCATCTTCCCCGCACAAAATATTTAAATCATGCACAACCCCGATGACAAGCCAAGCAATTGTTTCATACTCTAACTTTTTCAAAACTTTTTCAATCTTCACGCAATACATGAGCGTGAGCCATGGATATAGCACTATAGGTGGAATAGAATGGTGGTTGCGGAGAAGACAAAAAGGAGAAGATAGTCTCACATCAACTAGGCGTATCAACAGGCTATGGAGATGCCCATCAATAGATATCAATGTGAGTGAGTAGGGATTGCCATGCAACGGATGCACTAGATAAATGTATGAAAGCTCAACAAAAGAAACTAGTGGGTGTGCATCCAACTTGCTTGCTCACGAAGACCTAGGGCAATTTGAGGAAGCCCATCATTGGAATATACAAGCCAAGTTCTATAACGTAAAATTCCCACTAGTATATGAAAGTGACAACATATGAGACTCTCTATATGAAGAACATGGTGCTACTTTGAAGCACAGTATATGAGAATTGCTATATCATGGTGCTACTTTGAAGCACAAGTGTGGAAAAAAGGATAGTATCATTGTCCCTTTTTTATTTATTTATATTTTTTGGGCCTTCTTTTTTTTCTTTGGCCTTTCTCTTCTTTTTTGGGGCAGGGGGGCTTGAATGATGATCATCACACTTCTATTTATTTACAACTCAATGATTACAACTCGATACTAAAACAAAGTATGACCCTATATGAATGCCTCCGGTGGTGTACCGGGATATGCAATGAATCACGAGTGACAAGTATGAAAGAATTATGAACGGTGGCTTTGCCACAAATACTATGTCAACTACATGATCATGCTAAGCAATATGACAATGATGGATGTGTCATGATGAACTAGATGGTGGAAAGTTGCATGGCAATATATCTTGGAATGGCTATGGAAATGCCATAATAGGTAGGTATGGTGGCTGTTTTGAGGAAGGTATATGGTAGGTGTATGATACCGGCGAAAGTTGCGCGGTATGAGAGAGGCTAGCAAAGGTGGAAGGGTGAGAGTGCGTATAATCCATGGACTCAACATTAGTCATAAAGAACTCATATACTTATTGCAAAAATTTAGAAGTTATCAAAGCAAAGTATTACGCGCATGCTCCTAGGGGGATAGATTGGTAGGAAAAGACCATCGCTCGTCCCCGACCGCCACTCATAAGGAAGACAATCAATAAATAAATCTTGCTCCGACTTCATCACATAACGGTTCACCATACGTGCATGCTACGGGAATCACAAACTTCAACACAAGTATTCTTTAAATTCACAACTACTCAACTAGCATGACTTTAATATTATCACCTCCATATCTCAAAACAATTATCATGCTTCAACCTTTTCTTAGTATTCAACACACTCACAAGAAAGTTTCACAAATCTTGAATACCAAGCATATTATTATTAGGCAAATTAGCATGCTATTAAGAGACTCTCAAATTAATTTAAGTGAAGCATGAGAGATCAATAGTTTCTTTAAAACGAGTCCACAACCGTGCTCTAAAAGATCTAAGTGAAGCAAATAGAGCAAAATTATCTAGCTCAAAGGATATAAGTGAAGCACATAGAGCAAAATTATCTAGCTCAAAAGATATAAGTGAAGCACATAGAGCAAAATTATCTAGCTCAAAGGATATAAGTGAAGCACATGGAGCAAAATTATCTAGCTCAAAGGATATAAGTGAAGCACATAGAGTAAAATTATCTAGCTCAAAGGATATAAGTGAAGCACATAGAGTAAAATTATCTAGCTCAAAGGATATAAGTGAAGCACATAGAGTATTCTATCAAATTTTAACTCATGTATGGCTCTCTCAAAAGGTGTGTACAGAAAGGATGATTGTGGCATACTAACAAAAAAGACACAAATAATACAAGACGCTCCAAGCAAAACACATATCATGTTGGTGAATAAAAATATAGCTCCAAGTAAATTACCGATGGAAGTGGACGAAAGAGGGGATGCCTTCCGGGGCATCCCCAAGCTTTGACTTTTTGGTATCCTTGGATTATCTTGGGGGTGCCATGGGCATCCCCAAGCTTAGGCTCTTGCCACTCCTTGTTCCATGATCCATCAAAAGAATTCACCCAAAACTTGAAAACTTCACAACACAAAACTCAAAATAGAAAACTCGTGAGCTCCGTTAGCGAAAGAAAACAAAAGACCACTTCAAGGTAATGTAATGAACTCATTCTTTATTTAGATTGGTGTTAAACCTACTGTATTCCAACTTCTCTATGGATTATAAATTATTTTAGTAGCCATAGATTCATCAAAATAAGCAAACAACACACGAAAAACAGAATCTTCCAAAAACAGAACAGTCTGTAGTAATCTGTAGCTAGCGCAAGATCTGGAACCCCAAAAATTCTAAAATAAATTGCTGGACGTGAGTAATTTATCTATTAATCATATGCAGAAAGAATTAACTAAATAGCACTCTTCAAATAAAAACGACAGCAGTTCTCGTGAGCACTAAAGTTTCTGTTTTTTACAGCAAGTTCAACAAGACTTTCCCCAAGTCTTCCCAACGGTTCTACTTGGAACAAACACTAATTAAACACAAAAAACAGAACAAAAACAGAGGCTAAATAATTTATTTATTAATAAACAGGATCAAAAAGAAAGGAATAAAAATAAAATTGGGTTGCCTCCCAACAAGCGCTGTCGTTTAATGCCCCTAGCTAGGCATAACGAGCAAGAATAGATCTAGGTACTGCCATAGTAATAAGATAGATTGGTGAAACTCATTTCATATTCTCTATGTTCGGCAGCAAGTTTTCTTTGAGGCAAGCAAAAGTAATCAAAAGAATTAAATTTAACGAGACAAAAGTCCCCAAGATCAACCTTGGGAGGTATAGGTTCCTCCTTTGGTCCTTCATAATGCACCACCAATTCATCATTATAAGCATTCTTTGGACAGAACTTTGTGAGCCTATATTCAAGAGAATATCCTAGTTCATTATTTCGAATAACCAAATCATCATTAATATGAGAAATTCTATCAACTAAAACATTGGTAGGAACCTTTCTTCTAAGATTTTCATTGAAAGCAACATAATCTAGAGATTGAAAATGCATTATTTCTTCTTGATCAAAGAGGATAACCTCTATGGGAGGACGGCAAGCGTCCACCCTATAATGCGCAAAGATTTCTTTGGCTTCTCTTATTATGAATCTAAACTCATGAGCCAAAAAGATAGTAGCGGCACGCTTACCAGAAGAATGCTCAATATTAGAAAATTCCAGAAAAATCCTTTGTATAGAAGGATGCATGTGCATGAATTGTCTTTCAAGTTCAACTACAAGCATGGCAATAGCGTCTGCAAGACTACTAATTCTGTGAAGGATAGAACTACCCATAGAAGGTAAAGCACCGGCGCAAGTAAAGAAATCTTGAATAACTCCCTTTGCAATAATATTACCACTACCAACACGGAATTTTTTTGTATGAAAGATGGTAGGTTCTTTAGGAGGAGTATCAGAATTTTGCATGATATTGTTATCGCCCAAATTGGCGATAACTTCCCCAGTTTCAACATAACGATAAGCAGGCAAACAAACTAACACACAAGCAAACAAAAAGCAAGCGGACAAAAGAGGCAAATAGAGAGGGAGGATAGAGAGAGAGGGCGAATAAAATGGCAAGGGTGAATTGGGAGGAGAGGAAAACGAGAGGCAAATGGAAAATAATGTAATGCGAGAGATAGGGGTTGTGATGGGTACTTGGTATATTGACTTTTTACATAGACTCCCCGGCAACGGCGCCAGAAATCCTTCTTGCTACGTCTTGAGCTTGCGTTGGTTTTCCCCGAAGAGGAAGGGATGATGCAGTAGAGTAGCGTAAGTATTTCCCTCAGTTTTTGAGAACCAAGGTATCAATCCGGTAGGAGCCCACACTCAAGTCCCTCGTACCTGCACAAAGCGATAGCTACTCGCAACCAACGCGATTAGGGGTTGTCAAGCCCTTCACAGTCACTTACGATAGTGAGATCTGATAGATAGAATATTTTTGGTATTTTTAATATAAAGATGCAAAGTAAAAAAGTAAAAGCAAAGTAAAAAAGCAAAACAATATAAAAGTGATGGAGATTGATATGATGAGAATAGACCCGGGGGCCATAGGTTTCACTAGTGGCTTCTCTCAAGAGCATAAGTATTCTACGGTGGGTGAACAAATTAATGTTGAGCAATTGATAGAATTGAGCATAATTATGAGAATATCTAGGCATGATCATGTATATAGGCATCACGTCCGTGATAAGTAGATCGAAACGATTATGCATCTACTACTATTACTCCACTCATCGACCGCTATCCAGCATGCATCTAGAGTATTATGTTAAAAACAGAGTAACGCCTTAAGCAAGATGACATGATGTAGAGAGATAAATTCATGCAATATGAAATAAACCCCATCTGGTTATCCTCGATGGCAACGATACAATACGTGCCTTGCTGCCCCTTCTGTCACTGGGTAAGGACACCGCAAGATCGAACCCAAAGCTAAGCACTTCTCCCATGGCAAGAACAACCAATCTAGTTGGCCAAACCAAACGGATAATTCGAAGAGACTTGCAAAGATAACCAATCATGCATAAAAGAATTCAGAGAAGATTCAAATATTATTCATAGATAGACTTGATCATAAACCCACAATTCATCGGTCTCAACAAAAACACCGCAAAAAGAAGATTACATCGAATAGATCTCGACAAGAGAGGGGGAGAACTTTGTATTGAGATTCAAATAGAGAGAAGAAGCCATCTAGCTACTAACTATGGACCCGAAGGTCTGAGGTAAACTACTCACACTTCATCGGAGGGGCTAGGATGATGTAGAAGCCCTCTGTGATGACGGCCCTCTTCTGGCGGAGCTCCAGAACAGGCCCCAAGATGGGATCTCGTGGATACAGAAAGTTGCAGTGGTGGAATTAGGTTTTTGGCTCCTGTTCTGATCGTTTGGGGGTATGTGTGTATATATAGGAGGAAGGAGTACGTCGGTGGAGCACCGAGGGGCCCACGAGGCAGGGGGCACGCCCTAGGGGGGGTGCCCCCCACCCTCGTGACCATCTCTTTGATCCCTTGCAGTAGGGTCCAAGTCTCTTGGATCACGTTCGGTGAGAAAATCACGTTTTCGAAGATTTTATTCCGTTTGGACTCCATTTGATATTCTGTTTATCCGAAACACTGAAATAGGCAAAAAAACAGCAATTCTGGGCTGGGCCTCCGGTTAATTGGTTAGTCCCAAAAATAGTATAAAAGTGGAAAATAAAGCCCAATATAGTCCAAAACAGTAGATAATATAGCATGGAGCAATCAAAAATTATAGATACGTTGGAGACGTATCAGGCATCCCCAAGCTTAATTCCTGCTCATCCTCGAGTAGGTAAATGATAAAAAAAAGAATTTTTGATGCGGAGTGCTACTTGGCATAATTTCAATGCAAATCTTCTTAATTGTGGCATGAATGTTCAGATCCGAAAGATTCAAGATAAAAGTTTAACATTGACATAAAAATAATAATACTTCAAGCATACTAACAAAGCAATTATGTCTTCTCAAAATAACATGGCCAAAGAAAGTTATCCCTACAAAATCATATAGTCTGGCTATGCTCCATCTTCCCCACACAAAATATTTAAATCATGCACAACCCCGATGACAAGCCAAGCAATTGTTTCATACTCTAACTTTTTCAAAACTTTTTCAATCTTCACGCAATACATGAGCGTGAGCCATGGATATAACACTATAGGTGGAATAGAATGGTGGTTGTGGAGAAGACAAAAAGGAGAAGATAGTCTCACATCAACTAGGCATATCAACGGGCTATGGAGATGCCCATCAATAGATATCAATGTGAGTGAGTAGGGATTGCCATGCAACGGATGCACTAGATAAATGTATGAAAGCTCAACAAAAGAAACTAGTGGGTGTGCATCCAACTTGCTTGCTCATGAAGACCTAGGGCAATTTGAGGAAGCCCATCATTGGAATATACAAGCCAAGTTCTATAACATAAAATTCCCACTAGTATATGAAAGTGACAACATATGAGACTCTCTATATGAAGAACATGGTGCTACTTTGAAGCACAATATATGAGACTTGCTATATCATGGTGCTACTTTGAAGCACAAGTGTGGAAAAAAGGATAGTAGCATTGTCCCTTTTTTTTTATATTTTTTGGGGCCTTCTTTTTTTTCTTTGGCCTTTCTCTTCTTTTTTTTGGGGCGGGGGGGCTTGAATGATGATCATCACACTTCTATTTATTTACAACTCAATGATTACAACTCGATACTAAAACAAAGTATGACCCTATATGAATGCCTCCGGCGGTGTACCGGGATATGCAATGAATCACGAGTGACAAGTATGAAAGAATTATGAATGGTGGCTTTGCCACAAATACTATGTCAACTACATGATCATGCTAAGCAATATGACAATGATGGATGTGTCATGATGAACTAGATGGTGGAAAGTTGCATGGCAATATATCTCAGAATGGCTATGTAAATGCCATAATAGGTAGGTATGGTGGCTGTTTTGAGGAAGGTATATGGTAGGTGTATGATACCGGCGAAAGTTACGCGGTATGAGAGAGGCTAGCAAAGGTGGAAGGGTTAGAGTGAGTATAATCCATGGACTCAACATTAGTCATAAAGTACTCATATACTTATTGCAAAAATTTAGAAGTTATCAAAGAAAAGTATTACGCGCATGCTCCTAGGGGGATAAATTGGTAGGAAAAGACCATCGCTCGTCCCCGACCCCCACTCATAAGGAAGACAATCAATAAATAAATCATGCTCCGACTTCATCACATAACGGTTCACCATACGTGCATGCTACGGGAATCACAAACTTCAACACAAGTATTCTTTAAATTCACAACTACTCAACTAGCATGACTTTAATATTATCACCTCCATATCTCAAAACAATTATCATGCTTCAATCTTTTCTTAGTATTCAACACACTCAAAAGAAAGTTTCACAAATCTTGAATACCAAGCATATTATTATTAGGCAAATTACCATGCTATTAAGAGACTCTCAAATTAATTTAAGTGAAGCATGAGAGATCAATAGTTTCTTTAAAACGAGTCCACCACCGTGCTCTAAAAGATCTAAGTGAAGCAAATAGAGCAAAATTATCTAGCTCAAAGGATATAAGTGAAGCACAAAGAGCAAAATTATCTAGCTCAAAAGATATAAGTGAAGCACATAGAGCAAAATTATCTAGCTCAAAGGATATAAGTGAAGCACATGGAGCAAAATTATCTAGCTCAAAGGATATAAGTGAAGCACATAGAGAAAATTATCTAGCTCAAAGGATATAAGTGAAGCACATAGAGTAAAATTATCTAGCTCAAAGGATATAAGTGAAGCACATAGAGTATTCTATCAAATTTTAATTCATGTATGGCTCTCTCAAAAGGTGTGTACAGCAAGGATGATTGTGGCATACTAACAAACAAAGACACAAATAATACAAGACGCTCCAAGCAAAACACATATCATGTTGGTGAATAAAAATATAGCTCCAAGTAAATTACCGATGGAAGTGGACGAAAGAGGGGATGCCTTCCGGGGCATCCCCAAGCTTTGACTTTTTGGTGTCCTTGGATTATCTTGGGGGTGCCATGGGCATCCCCAAGCCTAGGCTCTTGCCACTCCTTGTTCCATGATCCATCAAAAGAATTCACCCAAAACTTGAAAACTTCACAACACAAAACTCAAAACAGAAAACTCGTGAGCTCCGTTAGCGAAAGAAATCAAAAGACCACTTCAAGGTACTGTAATGAACTCATTCTTTATTTATATTGGTGTTAAACCTACTGTATTCAAACTTCTCTATGGATTATAAATTATTTTACTATCCATAGATTCATCAAAATAAGCAAACAACACACGAAAAAAAGAATCTTTCAAGAACAGAACAGTCTGTAGTAATCTGTAGCTAGCGCAAGATCTGGAACCCCAAAAATTCTAAAATAAATTGCTGGACGTGAGTAATTTATCTATTAATCATCTGAAAAAAGAATTAACTAAATAGCACTCTTCAAACAAAAACGACAGCAGTTCTCGTGAGCACTAAAGTTTCTGTTCTTACAGCAAGTTCAACAAGACTTTCCCCAAGTCTTCCCAACGGTTCTACTTGGCACAAACACTAATTAAACACAAAAAACACAACACAAACAGAGGCTAAATAATTTATTTATTACTAAACAGGATCAAAAAGCAAGGAATAAAAATAAAATTGGGTTGCCTCCCAACAAGCGCTATCGTTTAATGCCCCTAGCTAGGCATAACGAGCAAGAATAGATCTAGGTATTGCCATAGTAATAAGATAGATTGGTGAAACTCATTTCATATTCTCTATGTTCGGCAGCAAGTTTTCTTTGAGGCAAGCAAAAGTAATCAAAAGAATTAAACTTAACGGGACAAAAGTTCCCAAGATCAACCTTGGGAGGTATAGGTTCCTCCTTTGGTCCTTCATAATGCACCACCAATTCATCATTATAAGCATTCTTTTGACAGAACTTTGTGAGCCTATATTCAAGAGAATATCCTAGTTCATTATTTCGAATAGCCAAATCATCATTAATATGAGAAATTCTATCAACTAAAACATTGGTAGGAACCTTTCTTCTAAGATTTTCATTGAAAGCAACATAATCTAGAGATTGAAAATGCATTATTTCTTCTTGATCAAAGAGGATAACCTCTATGGGAGGACGGCAAGCGTCCACCCTATAATGCGCAAAGATTTCTTTGGCTTCTCTTATTATGAATCTAAACTCATGAGCCAAAAAGATAGTAGCGGCATGCTTACCAGAAGAATGCTCAATATTAGAAAATTCCAGAAAAATCCTTTGTATAGAAGGATGCATGTGCATGAATTGTCTTTCAAGTTCAACTATAAGCATGGCAATAGCGTCCGCAAGACTACTAGTTCTGTGAAGGATAGAACTACCCATAGAAGGTAAAGCACCGGCGCAAGTAAAGAAATCTTGAATAACTCCTTTTCCAATAATATTACCACTACCAACACATAATTTTTTTGTATGAAAGATGGTAGGTTCTTTAGGAGGAGTATCAGAATTTTCCATGATATTGTTATCGCCCAAATTGGCGATAACTTCCCCAGTTTCAACATAATGATAAGCAGGCAAACAAACTAACACACAAGCAAACAAAAAGCAAGCGGACAAAAGAGGCAAATAGAGAGGGAGGATAGAGAGAGAGGGCGAATAAAATGGCAAGGGTGAATTGGGGGGAGAGGAAAACAAGAGGCAAATGGCAAATAATGTAATGCGAGAAATAGGGATTGTGATGGGTACTTGGTATATTGACTTTTTGTGTAGACTCCCCGGCAACGGCGCCAGAAATCCTTCTTGCTACGTCTTGAGCTTGCGTTGGTTTTCCCCGAAGAGGAAGGGATGATGCAGGAGAGTAGCGTAAGTATTTCCCTTAGTTTTTGAGAACCAAGGTATCAATCCAGTAGGAGCCCACACTCAAGTCCCTCGTACCTGCACAAAGTGATAGCTACTCGCAACCAACGTGATTAGGGGTTGTCAAGCCCTTCACGGTCACTTACGATAGTGAGATCTGATAGATAGAATATTTTTGGTATTTTTGATATAAAGATGCAAAGTAAAAAAGTAAAAGCAAAGTAAAAAGCAAAACAATATAAAAGTGATGGAGATTGATATGATGATAATAGACCCAGGGGACATAGTGGCTTCTCTCAAAAGCATAAGTATTCTACGGTGGGTGAACAAATGAATGTTGAGCAATTGATAGAATTGAGCATAATTATGAGAATATCTAGGATAATCATGTATATAGGCATCACGTCCGTGACAAGTAGATCGAAATGATTATGCATCTACTACTATTACTCCACTCATCGACCGCTATCCAGCATGCATCTAGAGTATTAAGTTAAAAACAGAGTAACGCCTTAAGCAAGATGACATGATGTAGAGAGATAAATTCATGCAATATGAAATAAACCCCATCTGGTTATCCTCGATGGCAACGATACAATACGTGCCTTGCTGCCCCTTCTGTCACTGGGTAAGGACACCGCAAGATCGAACCCAAAGCTAAGCACTTCTCCCATGGCAAGAACTACCAATCTAGTTGGCCAAACCAAACGGATAATTCGAAGAGACTTGCAAAGATAACCAATCATGCATAAAAGAATTCAGAGAAGATTCAAATATTATTCATAGATAGACTTAATCATAAACCCACAATTCATCGGTCTCGACAAAAACACCGCAAAAAGAAGATTACATCGAATAGATCTCCACAAGAGAGGGGGAGAACTTTGTATTGAGATTCAAAGAGAGAGAAGAAGCCATCTAGCTACTAACTATGGACCCGAAGGTCTGAGGTTGACTACTCACACTTCATCATAGGGGCTAGGTTGATGTAGAAGCCCTCTGTGATGACGGCCCTCTTCTGGCGGAGCTCCGGAACAGGCCCCAAGATGGGATCTCGTGGATACAGAAAGTTGCGGCGGTGGAATTAGGTTTTTGGCTCCTGTTCTGATCGTTTGGGGGTACGTGTGTATATATAGGAGGAAGGAGTACGTCGGTGGAGCACCGAGGGGCCCACAAGGCAGGGGGCATGCCCTAGGGGGGCGCCCCCCACCCTCGTGACCATCTCTTTGATCCCTTGCAGTAGGGTCCAAGTCTCTTGGATCACGTTCGGTGAGAAAATCACGTTTCCGAAGATTTTATTCCGTTTGGACTCCATTTGATATTCTGTTTATCCGAAACACTGAAATAGGCAAAAAACAGCAATTCTGGGTTGGGCCTCCGGTTAATAGGTTAGTCCCAAAAATAATATAAAAGTGGAAAATAATGCCCAATATAGTCCAAAACAGTAGATAATATAGCATGGAGCAATCAAAAATTATATATACGTTGGAGACGTATCAGGCATCCCCAAGCTTAATTCCTGCTCATCCTCGAGTAGGTAAATGATAAAAAAAGAATTTTTGATGCGGAGTGCTACTTGGCATAATTTCAATGCAAATCTTCTTAATTGTGGCATGAATGTTCAGATCCGAAAGATTCAAGATAAAAGTTTAACATTGACATAAAAATAATAATACTTCAAGCATACTAACAAAGCAATTATGTCTTCTCAAAATAACATGGCCAAAGAAAGCTATCCCTACAAAATCATATAGTCTGGCTGTGCTCCATCTTCCCCACACAAAATATTTAAATCATGCACAACCCCAATGACAAGCCAAGCAATTGTTTCATACTCTAACTTCTTCAAAACTTTTTCAATCTTCACGCAATACATGAGCGTGAGCCATGGATATAGCACTATAGGTGGAATAGAATGGTGGTTGTGGAGAAGACAAAAAGGAGAATATAGTCTCACATCAACTAGGCGTATCAACGGGCTATGGAGATGCCCATCAATAGATATCAATGTGAGTGAGTAGGGATTGCCATGCAACGAATACACTAGATAAATGTATGAAAGCTCAACAAAAGAAACTAGTGGGTGTGCATCCAACTTGCTTGCTCACGAAGACCTAGGGCAATTTGAGGAATCCCATCATTGGAATATACAAGCCAAGTTCTATAACGTAAAATTCCCACTAGTATATGAAAGTGACAACATATGAGACTCTCTATATGAAGAACATGGTGCTACTTTGAAGCACAATATATGAGACTTGCTATATCATGGTGCTACTTTGAAGCACAAGTGTGGAAAAAAGGATAGTAGCATTGTCCCTTTTTTTATTTATTTATATTTTTTTGGGCCTTCTTTTTTTTCCTTGGCCTTTCTCTTCTCTTTTTTGGGGCGGGGGGGGCTTGAATGATGATCATCACACTTCTATTTATTTACAACTCAATGATTACAACTCGATACTAAAACAAAGTATGACCCTATATGAATGCCTTCGGCGGTGTACCGGGAGATGCAATGAATCACGAGTGACAAGTATGAAAGAATTATGAATGGTGGCTTTGCCACAAATACTATGTCAACTACACGATCATGCTAAGCAATATGACAATGATGGATGTGTCATGATGAACTAGATGGTGGAAAGTTTCATGGCAATATATCTCGGAATGGCTATGGAAATGCCATAATAGGTAGGTATGGTGGCTGTTTTGAGGAAGGTATATGGTAGGTGTATGATACCGGCAAAAGTTGCGCGGTATGAGAGAGGCTAGCAAAGGTGGAAGGGTGAGAGTGCGTATAATCCATGGACTCAACATTAGTCATAAAGAACTCATATTCTTATTGCAAAAATTTAGAAGTTATCAAAGCAAAGTATTACGTGCATGTTCCTAGGGGGATAGATTGGTAGGAAAAGACCATCGCTCGTCCCCGACCGCCACTCATAAGGAAGGCAATCAATAAATAAATCATGCTCCGACTTCATCACATAACGGTTCACCATACGTGCATGCTACGGGAATCACAAACTTCAACACAAGTATTCTTTAAATTCACAACTACTCAACTAGCATGACTTTAATATTATCACCTCCATATCTCAAAACAATTATCATGCTTCAATCTTTTCTTAGTATTCAACACACTCAAAAGAAAGTTTCACAAATCTTGAATACCAAGCATATTATTATTAGGAAAATTACCATGCTATTAAGAGACTCTCAAATTAATTTAAGTGAAGCATGAGAGATCAATAGTTTCTTTAAAACGAATCCACCACCGTGCTCTAAAAGATCTAAGTGAAGCAAATAGAGCAAAATTATCTAGCTCAAAGGATATAAGTGAAGCACATAGAGCAAAATTATCTAGCTCAAAAGATATAAGTGAAGCACATAGAGAAAAGTTATATAGCTCAAAGGATATAAGTGAAGCACATGGAGCAAAATTATCTAGCTCAAAGGATATAAGTGAAGCACATAGAGTAAAATTATCTAGCTCAAAGGATATAAGTGAAGCACATAGAGTAAAATTATCTAGCTCAAAGGATATAAGTGAAGCACATAGAGTATTCTATCAAATATTAATTCATGTATGGCTCTCTCAAAAGGTATGTACAGCAAGGATGATTGTGGCATACTAACAAACAAAGACACAAATAATACAAGACGCTCCAAGCAAAACACATATCATGTTGGTGAATAAAAATAT
This sequence comes from Triticum aestivum, assembly GCF_018294505.1. NCBI lineage: Eukaryota > Viridiplantae > Streptophyta > Magnoliopsida > Poales > Poaceae > Triticum > Triticum aestivum. Next base: position 486,546,521 of record NC_057794.1, read on the forward strand.
AGCTCCAAGTAAATTACCGATGAAAGTGGACGAAAGAGGGGATGCCTTCCGGGGCATCCCCAAGCTTTGGCTCTTGCCACTCCTTGTTCCATGATCCATCAAAAGAATTCACCCAAAACTTGAAAACTTCACAACACAAAACTCAAAATAGAAAACTCGTGAGCTCCGTTAGCGAAAGAAAACAAAAGACCACTTCAAGGTACTGTAATGAACTCATTCTTTATTTAGATTGGTGTTAAACCTACTGTATTCCAACTTCTCTATGGATTATAAATTATTTTACTAGCCATAGATTCATCAAAATAAGCAAACAACACACGAAAAACAGAATCTTTCAAAAACAGAACAGTCTGTAGTAATCTGTAGCTAGCGCAAGATAAGGAACCCCAAAAATTCTAAAATAAATTGCTGGACGTGAGTAATTTATCTATTAATCATCTGCAAAAATAATTAACTAAATATAACTCTTAAAATAAAAACGACAGCAGTTCTCGTGAGCACTAAAGTTTCTGTTTTTTACAGCAAGTTCAACAAGACTTTCCCCAAGTCCTCCCAACGGTTCTACTTGGCACAAACACTAATTAAACAAAAAAAACACAACAAAAACAGAGGCTAAATAATTTATTTATTACTAAACAGGATCAAAAAGCAAGGAATGAAAATAAAATTGGGCTGTCTCCCAACAAGCGCTATCGTTTAATGCCCCTAGCTAGGCATAACGACCAAGAATAGATCTAGGTATTGCCATAGTAATAAGATAGATTGGTGAAACTCATTTCATATTCTATACGTTCGGCAGCAAGTTTTCTTTGAGGCAAGAAAAAGTAATCAAAAGAATTAAATTTAACGGGACAAAAGTCCCCAAGATCAACCTTGGGAGGTATAGGTTCCTCCTTTGGTCCTTCATAATGCACCACCAATTCATCATTATAAGCATTCTTTTGACAGAACTTTGTGAGCCTATATTCAAGAGAATATCCTAGTTCATTATTTCGAATAGCCAAATCATCATTAATATGAGAAATTCTATCAACTAAAACATTGGTAGGAACCTTTCTTCTAAGATTTTCATTGAAAGCAACATAATCTAGAGATTGAAAATGCATTATTTCTTCTTGATCAAAGAGGATAACCTCTATGGGAGGACGGCAAGCGTCCACCCTATAATGCGCAAAGATTTCTTTGGCTTCTCTTATTATGAATCTAAACTCATGAGCCAAAAAGATAGTAGCGGCATGCTTAACAGAAGAATGCTCAATATTAGGAAATTCCAGAAAAACCCTTTGTATAGAAGGATGCATGTGCATGAATTGTCTTTCAAGTTCAACTATAAGCATGGCAATAGCGTCCGCAAGACTACTAGTTCTGTGAAGGATAGAACTACCCATAGAAGTTAAAGCACCGACGCAAGTAAAGAAATCTTGAATAACTCCTTTTCCAATAATATTACCACTACCAACACGGAATTTTTTTGCGTGAAAGATGGTAGGTTCTTTAGGAGGAGTATCAGAATTTTCCATGATATTGTTATCGCCCAAATTTGCGATAACTTCCCCAGTTTCAACATAACGATAAGCAGGCAAACAAACTAACACACAAGCAAACAAAAAGCAAGCGGACAAAAGAGGCAAAGAGAGCGAGGATAGAGAGAGAGGGCGAATAAAATGGCAAGGGTGAATTGGGGGGATAGGAAAACGAGAGGCAAATGGCAAATAATGTAATGCGAGAGATAGGGATTGTGATGGGTACTTGGTATATTGACTTTTTGCGTAGACTCCAAGGCAACGGGGCCAGAAATCCTTCTTGCTACGTCTTGAGCTTGCGTTTGTTTTCCCCGAAGAGGAAGGGATGATGCAGCAGAGTAGCGTAAGTATTTCCCTCAGTTTTTGAGAACCAAGGTATCAATCCAGTAGGAGCCCACAGTCAAGTCCCTCGTACCTGCACAAAGCGATAGCTACTCGCAACCAACACGATTAGGGGTTGTCAAGCCCTTCACGGTCACTTACGAGAGTGAGATCTGATAGATAGAATATTTTTGGTATTTTTGATATAAAGATGCAAAGTAAAAAAGTAAAAGCAAAGTAAAAAGCAAAACAATATAAAAGTGATGGAGATTGATATGATGAGAATAGACCCGGGGGCCATAGGTTTCACTAGTGGCTTCTCTCAAGAGCATAAGTATTCTACGGTGGGTGAACAAATTAATGTTGAGCAATTGATAGAATTGAGCATAATTATGAGAATATCTAGGCATGATCATGTATATAGGCATCACGTCCGTGACAAGTAGATCGAAACGATTATGCATCTACTACTATTACTCCACTCATCGACCGCTATCCAGCATGCATCTAGAGTATTAAGTTAAAAATAGAGTAACGCCTTAAGCAAGATGACATGATGTAGAGAGATAAATTCATGCAATATGAAATAAACCCCATCTTGTTATCCTCGATGGCAATGATACAATACGTGCCTTGCTGCCCCTTCTGTCACTGGGTAAGGACACCGCAAGATCGAACCCAAAGCTAAGCACATCTCCCATGGCAAGAACTACCAATCTAGTTGGCCAAACCAAACAGATAATTTGAAGAGACTTGCAAAGATAACCAATCATGCATAAAACAATTCAGAGAAGATTCAAATATTATTCATAGATAGACTTGATCATAAACCCACAATTCATCGATCTCAACAAAAACACCACAAAAACAAGATTACATCAAATAGATCTCCACAAGAGAGGGGGAGAACTTTGTATTGAGATTCAAAGAGAGAGAAGAAGCCATCTAGCTACTAACTATGGACCCGAAGGTCTGAGGTAAACTACTCACACTTCATCGGAGGGGCTAGGATGATGTCGAAGCCCTCTTGATGATGGCCCTCTTCCGGTGGAGCTCTGGAACAGGCCCCAAGATGGGATCTCGTGGATACAGAAAGTTGTGGCGGTGGAATTAGGTTTTTGGCTCCTGTTCTGATCGTTTGGGGGTACGTGTGTATATTGGAGGAAGGAGTACGTCGGTGGAGCACCGAGGGGCCCACGAGGTAGGGGGCACGCCCTAGGGGGGGCGCCCCCCACCCTCGTGACCATCTCTTTGATCCCTTGTAGTAGGGTCCAAGTCTCCTGGATCACGTTTGGTGAGAAAATCACGTTTCCGAAGATTTTATTCCGTTTGGACTCCATTTGATATTCTGTTTATCCGAAACACTGAAATAGGCAAAAAAAACAGCAATTCTGGGCTGGGCCTCCGGTTAATAGGTTAGTTCCAAAAATAATATAAAAGTGGAAAATAAAGCCCAATATAGTCCAAAACAGTAGATAATATAGCATGGAGCAATCAAAAAATTATAGATACGTTGGAGACGTATCAGGCATCCCCAAGCTTAATTCCTGCTCATCCTCGAGTAGGTAAATGATAAAAAAAGAATTTTTGATGCGGAGTGCTACTTGGCATAATTTCAATGCAAATCTTCTTAATTGTGGCATGAATGTTCAGATCTGAAAGATTCAATATAAAAGTTTAACATTGACATAAAAATAATAATACTTCAAGCATACTAACAAAGCAATTATGTCTTCTCAAAATAACATGGCCAAAGAAAGTTATCCCTACAAAATCATATAGTCTGGCTATGCTCCATATTCCCCACACAAAATATTTAAATCATGCACAACCCTGATGACAAGCCAAGCAATTGTTTCATACTCTAACTTTTTCAAAACTTTTTCAATCTTCACACAATACATGAGCGTGAGCCATGGATATAGCACTATAGGTGGAATAGAATGGTGGTTGTGGAGAAGACAAAAAGGAGAAGATAGTTTCACATCAACTAGGCGTATCAACGGGCTATGGAGATGCCCATCAATAGATATCAATGTGAGTGAGTAGGGATTGCCATGCAACGGATGCACTAGATAAATGTATGAAAGCTCAACAAAAGAAACTAGTGGGTGTGCATCCAACTTGCTTGCTCACGAAGACCTAGGGCAATTTGAGGAAGCCCATCATTGGAATATACAAGCCAAGTTCTATAACGTAAAATTCCCACTAGTATATGAAAGTGACAACATATGAGACTCTCTATATGAAGAACATGGTGCTACTTTGAAGCACAATATATGAGACTTGCTATATCATGGTGCTACTTTGAA
>NC_057794.1:486551042-486582636 GCF_018294505.1 Triticum aestivum
ATCATCACACTTCTATTTATTTACAACTCAATGATTACAACTCGATACTAAAACAAAGTATGACCCTATATGAATGCCTCCGGCAGTGTACCGGGATATGCAATGAATCACGAGTGACAAGTATGAAAGAGTTATGAATGGTGGCTTTGCCACAAATACTATGTCAACTACATGATCATGCTAAGCAATATGACAATGATGGATGTGTCATGATGAACTAGATGGTGGAAAGTTGCATGGCAATATATCTCGGAATGGCTATGGAAATGCCATAATAGGTAGGTATGGTGGCTGTTTTGAGGAAGGTATATGGTAGGTGTATGATAGCATCAAAAGTTGCGCGGTATGAGAGAGGCTAGCAAAGGTGGAAGGGTGAGAGTGCGTATAATCCATGGACTCAACATTAGTCATAAAGTACTCATATACTTATTGTAGAAATTTAGAAGTTATCAAAGAAAAGTATTACGCGCATGCTCCTAGGGGGATAGATTGGTAGGAAAAGACCATCGCTCGTCCCCGACCGCCACTCATAAGGAAGACAATCAATAAATAAATCATGCTCCGACTTCATCACATAACGGTTCACCATACGTGCATGCTACGGGAATCACAAACTTCAACACAAGTATTCTTTAAATTCACAACTACTCAACTAGCATGACTTTAATATTATCACCTCCATATCTCAAAACAATTATCATGCTTCAATCTTTTCTTAGTATTCAACACACTCAAAAGAAAGTTTCACAAATCTTGAATACCAAGCATATTATTATTAGGCAAATTACCAGGCTATTAAGAGACTCTCAAATTAATTTAAGTGAAGCATGAGAGATCAATAGTTTCTTTAAAACGAATCCACCACCGTGCTCTAAAAGATCTAAGTGAAGCAAATAGAGCAAAATTATCTAGCTCAAAGGATATAAGTGAAGCACACAGAGCAAAATTATCTAGCTCAAAAGATATAAGTGAAGCACATAGAGCAAAATTACATAGCTCAAAGGATATAAGTGAAGCACATGGAGCAAAATTATCTAGCTCAAAGGATATAAGTGAAGCACATAACGTAAAATTATCTAGCTCAAAGGATATAAGTGAAGCGCATAGAGTAAAATTATCTAGCTCAAAGGATATAAGTGAAGCACATAGAGTATTCTATCAAATTTTAATTCATGTATGGCTCTCTCAAAAGGTGTGTACATCAAGGATGATTGTGGCATACTAACAAACAAGGACACAAATAATACAAGACGCTCCAAGCAAAACACATATCATGTTGGTGAATAAAAATATAGCTCCAAGTAAATTACCGATGGAAGTGGACGAAAGAGGGGATGCCTTCCGGGGCATCCCTAAGGTTTGACTTTTTGGTGTCCTTGGATTATCTTGGGGGTGCCATGGGCATCCCCAATCTTAGGCTCGTGCCACTCCTTGTTCCATGATCCATCAAAAGAATTCACCCAAAACTTGAAAACTTCACAACACAAAACTCAAAATAGAAAACTCGTGAGCTCCGTTAGCGAAAGAAAACAAAAGACCACTTCAAGGTACTGTAATGAACTCATTATTTATTTAGATTGGTGTTTAACCTACTGTATTCCAACTTCTCTATGGATTATAAATTATTTTACAAGCCATAGATTCATCAAAATAAGCAAACAACACAGGAAAAACAGAATCTTTCAAAAACAGAACAGTCCGTAGTAATCTGTAGCTAGCGCAAGATCTGGAACCCCAAAAATTCTAAAATAACTTGCTGGACATGAGGAATTTATCTATTATTCATCTGCAAAAAGAATTAACTAAATATCACTCTTCAAATAAAAACGACAGCAGTTCTCGTGAGCACTAAAGTTTCTGTTTTTTACAGCAAGTTCAACAAGACTTTCCCCAAGTCTTCCCAACGGTTCTACTTGGCACAAACACTAATTAAACACAAAAAACACAACAAAAACATAGGCTAAATAATTTATTTATTACTAAACAGGAGCAAAAAGCAAGGAATAAAAATAAAATTGGGTTGCCTCCCAACAAGCGCTATCGTTTAATGCCCCTAGCTAGGCATAACGAGCAAGAATAGATCTAGGTATTGCCATAGTAATAAGATAGATTAGTGAAACTCATTTCATATTCTCTATGTTAGGCAGCAAGTTTTATTTGAGGCTAGCAAAAGTAATCAAAAGAATTAAATTTAACGGGACAAAAGTCCCCAAGATCAACCTTGGGAGGTATAGGTTCCTCCTTTGGTCCTTCATAATGCACCACCAATTCATCATTATAAGCATTCTTTTGACAGAACTTTGTGAGCCTATATTCAATAGAATATCCTAGTTAATTATTTCAAATAGCCAAATCATCATTCAGATCAGAAATTCTATCAACTAAAACATTGGTAGGAACCTTTCTTCTAAGATTTTCATTGAAAGCAACATAATCTAGAGATTGAAAATGCATTATTTCTTCTTGATCAAAGAGGATAACCTCTATGGGAGGACGGCAAGCGTCCACCCTATAATGCGCAAAGATTTCTTTGGCTTCTCTTATTATGAATCTAAACTCATGAGCCAAAAAGATAGTAGCGGCATGCTTAACAGAAGAATGCTCAATATTAGAAAATTCCAGAAAAATCCTTTGTATAGAAGGATGCATGTGCATGAATTGTCTTTCAAGTTCAACTATAAGCATGGCAATAGCCTCCGCAAGACTACTAGTTCTGTGAAGGATAGAACTACCCATAGAAGGTAAAGCACCGGCGCGAGTAAAGAAATCTTGAATAACTCCTTTTCCAATAATATTACCACTACCAACATGGAATGTTTTTGTATGAAAGATGGTAGGTTCTTTAGGAGGAGTATCAGAATTTTCCATGATATTGTTATCGCCCAAATTTGCAATAACTTCCCCAGTTTCAACATAATGATAAGCAAGCAAACAAACTAACACACAAGCAAACAAAAAGCAAGTGGACAAAAGAGGCAAATAGAGAGGGAGTATAGAGAGAGAGGGCGAATAAAATGGAAAGGGTGAATTGGGGGGAGAGGAAAACGAGAGGCAAATGGCAAATAATGTAATGCGAGAGATATGGATTGTGATGGGTACTTGGTATATTGACTTTTTGCGTAGACTCCCCGGCAACGGCGCCAGAAATCCTTCTTGCTACGTCTTGAGCTTGCGTTGGTTTTCCCTGAAGAGGAAGGGATGATGCAGCACAGTAGCGTAAGTATTTCCCTCAGTTTTTGAGAACAAAGGTATCAATCCAGTAGGAGCCCACGCTCAAGTCCCTCGTACCTGCACAAAGCGATAGCTACTCGCAACCAACGCGATTAGGGGTTGTCAAGCCCTTCACGGTCACTTACGAGAGTGAGATCTCATAGATAGAATATTTTTGGTATTTTTGATATAAAGATGCAAAGTAAAAAGTAAAAGCAAAGTAAAAAGCAAAACAATATAAAAGTGATGGAGATTGATATGATGAGAATAGACCCGGGGGCCATAGGTTTCACTAGTGGCTTCTATCAAGAGCATAAGTATTCTACGGTGGGTGAACAAATTAATGTTGAGCAATTGATAGAATTGAGCATAATTATGAGAATATCTAGGCATGATCATGTATATAGGCATCACGTCCGTGACAAGTAGATCGAAACAATTCTGCATCTACTACTATTACTCCACTCATCGACCGCTATCCAGCATGCATCAGAGTATTAAGTTAAAAACAGAGTAACGCCTTAAGCAAGATGACATGATGTAGAGAGATAAATTCATGCAATATGAAATAAACCCCATCTTGTTATCCTCGATGGCAACGATACAATATGTGCCTTGCTGCCCCTTCTGTCACTGGGTAAGGACAATGCAAGATCGAACCCAAAGCTAAGCACTTCTCCCATGGCAAGAACTACCAATCTAGTTGGCCAAACCAAACGGATAATTCGAAGAGACTTGCAAAGATAACCAATCATGCATAAAAGAATTCAGATAAGATTCAAATATTATTCATAGATAGACTTGATCATAAACCCACAATTCATCGGTCTCAACAAACACACCGCAAAAAGAAGATTACATCGAATAGATCTCCACAAGAGAGGGGGGAACTTTGTATTGAGATTCAAAGAGAGAGAAGAAGCCATCTAGCTACTAACTATGGACCCGAAGGTCTGAGGTAAACTACTCACACTTCATCGGAGGGGCTAGGATGATGTAGAAGCCCTCCGTGATGGCGGCCCTCTTCCGGCGGAGCTCCGGAACAGGCCCCAAGATGGGATCTCGTGGATACAGAAAGTTGTGGTGGTGGAATTAGGTTTTTCGCTCCTGTTCTGATCGTTTGTGGTACGTGTGTATATATAGGAGGAAGGAGTACGTCGGTGGAGCACCGAGGGGCCCACGAGGCAGGGGGGCGCGCCCTAGGGGGGCGCCCCCCACCCTCGTGACCATCTCTTTGATCCCTTGCAGTAGGGTCCAAGTCTCCTGGATCACGTTCGGTGAGAAAATCATGTTTTCGAAGATTTTATTCCGTTTGGACTCCGTTTGATATTCTATTTATCCGAAACACTGAAATAGGCAAAAAATAGCAATTCTGGGTTGGGCCTCCGGTTCATAGGTTAGTCCCAAAAATAATATAAAAGTGGAAAATAAAGCCCAATATAGTCCAAAACAGTAGATAATATAGCATGGAGCAATCAAAATTATAGATACGTTGGAGACGTATCAAGCGTCAGGGGGCCACGAGGCAGGGGGTGCACCCAGGGGGTAGGCACGCCCCCCAACCTCGTGGACAGGGTGTGGGCCCCCTGGCGTGGATCTTTTCGTCGGTATTTTTTATATATTCCAAAAATAATCTCCGTTGATTTTCAGATCATTCCGAGAACTTTTATTTCTGCACAAAAATAACACCATGGCAATTCTACTGAAAACAGCGTCATTCCGGGTTAGTTCCATTCAAATCATGCAAGTTAGAGTCCAAAGCAAGGGCAAAAGTGTTTGGAAAAGTAGATACGACGGAGAAGTATCAACTCCCCCAAGCTTAAACCTTTGCTTGTCCTCAAGCAATTCAGTTGATAAACTGAAAGTGATAAATAAAAACTTTTACAAACTCGGTTTACCCTTGTTGTTGTAAATATGTAAAGCTAGCATTCAAGTTTTCAGCAAATATTATGAACTAACCATATTCACAATAACATTTAGGTCTCATGTTTGATCATATCAATGACATAATCAACTAGCAAGCAATAATAATGAATCTCGGATGACAACACTTTCTCAAAACAATCATAATATGATATAACAAGATGGTATCTCGCTAGCCCTTTCTGAGACCGCAAAACATAAATGCAAAGCACCTTTAAAGACCAAGGACTGACTAGACATTGTAATTCATGGTAAAAGAGATCCAGTCAAGTCATACTCAATGTAAACTAATAATAATACATGCAAATGACAGCGGTGCTCTCCAACTGGTGCTTTTTAATAAGAGGATGATGACTCAACATAAAAGTAAATGGATAGGCCCTATGCAGAGAGAATCAGGGATTTGTAGAGGTGCCAGAGCTCGATTTTGAAATAGAGATGAATAATATTTTGAGCGGTATACTTTCATTGTCAACACAACAACCGAGAGATCTTGATATCTTCCATGCTACACACATTATAGGCGGTTCCCAAGCAGAATGGTAAAGTTTATACTCTCCCACCACCAACAAGCACCAATCCATGGCTTGCCCGAAACAACGTGTGCCTCCAACTAACAACAATCCTGGGGGAGTTTTATTTGCAACTATTTTGATTTGATTTGAGCATGGGACTAGGCATCCCGGTGACTAGCCATTTTCTCGTGAGTGAGAAGCGGAGTCCACTCCTCTTGAGAATAACCCGCCTAGCATGGAAGATACAGACAACCCTAGTTGATACATAAGCTATTCGAGCATACAAAACAGAATGTTTATTTGAAGGTTTAGAGTTTGGCACATACAAATTTACTTGGAACGGCAGGTAGATACCGTATATAGGAAGGTATGGTGGACTCATATGAAATAACTTTGGGGTTTATGGAGTTGGATGCACAAGCAGTATTCCCGCTTAGTACAAGTGAAGGCTATAAAGAGACTGGGAAGCGACCAGCTAGACAGCGACAACAGTCATGAACATGCATTAAAATTAATCAACACTGAATGCAAGCATGAGTACGATATAATTGCTACCTCTTGAGCACTGCGTTGGTTTTCCCTTGAAGAGGAAAGGGTGATGCAGCAAAGCAGCGTAAGTATTTCCCTCAGTTTTTGAGAACCAAGGTATCAATCCAGTAGGAGGCCACACGCAAGTCCCTCATACCTACACAAACAAATAAGAACCTCGCAACCAACGTGATAAAGGGGTTGTCAAGCCCTTCACGGTCACTTACTAGAGTGAGATCTGATAGAGATAATAATAGGATAAATATTTTTTGTATTTTTATGATATAGATTGGAAAATAAAGATTGCAAAATAAAATAGATAAGAAAAGCGAATAATTATGAGAATATCTAGGCATGATCATGTATATAGGCATCACGTCCGTGACAAGTAGACCGACTCCTGCCTGCATCTACTACTATTACTCCACACATCGACCGCTATCCAGCATGCATCTAGAGTATTAAGTTCATAAGAACAGAGTAATGCATTAGGTAAGATGACATGATGTAGAGGGATAAACTCAAGCAATATGGTATAAACCCCATCTTTTTATCCTCGATGGCAACAATACAATATGTGTCGTTTCCCTTTCTGCCACTGGGATCAAGCACCGCAACATTGAACCCAAAGCTAAACACTTCTCCCATTGCAAGAAAGATCAATCTAGTAGGCCAAACCAAACTGATAATCCAAAGAGACTTGCAAAGATAACCAATCATGCATAAAAGATTTCAGAGAAGAATCAAATATTGTTCATAGATAGACTTGATCATAAACCCACAATTTATCGGATCTCGACAAACACGCTGCAAAAAGAGTTACATCGAATAGATCTCCAAGAAGATCGAGGAGAACTTTGTATTGAGATTCAAAGAGAGAGAAGAAGCCATCTAGCTAATAATATGGACCCTAAGGTCTGAAGTAAACTACTCACACATCATCGGAGGGATGGAGTTGATGTAGGGGGCCTCCATGATCATTGCCCCCTCCGGTGGAGCTCCGGAAAAGGCCCCAAGATGGGATCTCTTAGGTACAGAAGGTTGTGGCGGTGGAAATAGGGTTTCGTGGTGCTCCTGGATGTTTTCAGGGTATATGAGTATATATAGGAGGAAGAAGTAGGTCGGTTGAGCCACGAGGGGGGAGGGCGCCCCCCCTGCCTCGTGGACTACTCGTTTGTTTCTTGATGTCCACTCCAAGTCCTCTGGATCACCTTTGTTCCAAAAATCACGTTCCCGAAGTTTTCATTCTGTTTGGATTCCGTTTGATATTCCTTCTCTGCGAAACACTGAAATAGGCAAAAAAACAGCAATTTGCACTGGGCCTTGGGTTAATAGGTTAGTCCCAAAAATAATATAAAAGTGTAAAATAAAGCCCATTAACATCCAAAACAGATAATATAATAGCATGGTACAATCAAAAATTATAGGTACATTGGAGACGTATCAAGCATCCCCAAGCTTAATTCCTGCTCATCCTCGAGTAGGTAAATGATAAAAACAGAATTTTTGATGTGGAATGCTACCTAACGTAATTCTCAATGTAATTCTCTTCATTGTGGCATGAATATTCAGATCCGAAAGATTCAAGACAAAAGTTTAATATTGACATAAAAATAATAATACGTCAAGCATACTAACTAAGCAATTATGTATTCTCAAAATAGCATGGCAAAAAAATGTTCATCCCTACAAAATCATATAGTTTGGTCATGCTCCATTTTCGTCACACAAGAATGCTCTCATCATGCACAACCCCGATGGCAAGCCAAGCAATTGTTTCATACTTTAGTAATCTCAAACTTTTTTCAACCTTCACGCAATACATAAGCGTGAGCCATGGATATAGCACTATGGGTGGAATAGAATATGATGATGGGGGTTATGTGGAGAAGACAAAAAAAAGTCTCACATCGACGCGGTTAATCAATGGGCTAGGGAGATTCCCATCAATTGAATGTCAATGCAAGGAGTAGGGATTGCCATGCAACGGATGCACTAGAGCTATAAATGTATGAAAGCTCAACAAAAGAAACTAAGTGGGTGTGCATCCAACTTGCTTGCTCATGAAGACCTAGGGCATTTGAGGAAGCCCATTGTTGGAATATACAAGCCAAGTTCTATAATGAAAAATTCCCACTAGTATATGAAAGTGACAAAACAAGGGACTCTCTACCATAAAGATCATGGTGCTACTTTGAAGCACAAGTGTGGAAAAAAGGATAGTAGCATTGCCCCCTTTTTTTGGGCCTCCCTTTTTTGATTGGCCTTTCTCTTTTTTGGGGGAAAATGCTCTATTAATGATGATCATCACACTTCTATTTATTTACAACTCAATGATTACAACTCGATACTAGAACAAAGTATGACTCTATATGAATGCCTCCAGCGGTGTACCGGGAAGGGCAATGAATCAAGAGTGACATGTATGAAAAATTATGAACGGTGGCCTTGCCACAAATACGATGCCAACTACATGATCATGCAAGGCAATATGACAATGATGATGTGTGTCATGATGAATGGAACGGTGAAAAGTTGCATGTCAATATATCTCGGGATAGCTATGGAAATGCCATAATAGGTAGGTATGGTGGCTGTTTTGAGGAAGATATAAGGAGGTTTATGTGTGACAAAGCGTATCATATCACGGGGTTTGGATGCACCGGCGAAGTTTGCACCAACTCTCAAGGTGAGAAAGGGCAATGCACGGTACCAAAGAGGCTAGCAATGATGGAAGGGTGAGAATGCGTATAATCCATGGACTCAACATTAGTCATAAAGAACTCACATACTTATTGCAAAAATCTACAAGTCATCAAAAACCAAGCATTACGCGCATGCTCCTAGGGGTATAGATTGGTAGGAAAAGACCATCGCTCGTCCCCGACCACCACTCATAAGGAAGACAATCAAATAACACCTCATGTTTCAAATTTGTTACACAACGGTCACCATACGTGCATGCTACGGGACTTGCAAACTTCAACGCAAGTATTTCTCAAATTCACAACTACTCAACTAGCACACTATAATATTACCACCTTTATATCTCAAAACAATTATCAAGTATCAAACTTCTCCTAGTACTCAATGCACTTTTTATGCAAGTTTTTATTATACCGATCTTGGATGCCTATCATATTAGGACTAAATTCATAACCAAAGCAAATTACCATGTTGTTCTAAAGGACTCTCAAAATAATATAAGTGAAGAATGAGAGATCAATAATTTCTATAAAATAAAACCACCACCGTGCTCTAAAAGAAATAAGCGAAGCACTAGAGAAAAATTATCTAGCTCAAAAGATATAAGTGAAGCACATAGAGTATTCTAATAAATTCCAATTCATGTGTGTCTCTCCCAAAAGGTGTGTACGGCAAGGATGATTGTGGAAGCAAAGACTCAAATCATACAAGACGCTCCAAGAAAAACACATATCATGTGGTGAATAAAAATATAGCTCCAAGTAAAGTTACCGATGGACGAAGACGAAAGAGGGGATGCCTTCCAGGGCATCCCCAAGCTTAGGCTTTTTGTTGTCCTTGAATTTTACCTTGGGGTGCCTTGGGCATCCCAAGCTTAGGCTCTTCCCACTCCTTGTTCCATAATCCATCAAATCTTTACCTAAAACTTGAAAACTTCACAACACAAAACTTAAAAGAAAATCTCATGAGCTCCGTTAGTAAAAGAAAACAAACCACCACTTCAAGGTACTGTAATGAACTCATTTTTTTATTTATACTAGATAATGCCCCACGCGTTGCTGTGGGACTTTTAGTTGATTTTACATGTAGTTCGTGTGTTGCTCCATAGTAGATGGCTCCAAAGGATAGCACGAAGAAACATCTTGTTTTTTCAAATGTAACATCATCAAACAAAACTAACAAACTACATCAGGCCATTGGGAACATAAAACAAAATGAGGTAATATAAATGGCACCAAAAGATTCAATATGAAATGCAATAGAGGGTGAAGAGCAAGTAGTGAGCCGCCACCTGACACCATGTTGAAATGTATAACGTGAGATTCATTTAATATATTTAGATAGCTTGAAGGAACATCCGAATTGTTCCTTATCCAGCTTTCTTATATTATTAATGTATTACAAAGTAAGGATGGAAGCAAAAAAAAGGATGGAAGCAAATTAAAAATCACCTATTTTAGTTATAACAGTTACCTTCAATTTTGCAAATGAGATGATTTATTTTCTTATTTGAAGGTAGGCCAACTCTGGATGGTGAAACATAATAAAATAGAAATGAGCAAGCATAAAAAAATGGATGCATCAGCACAATCCTTTTTACAGATTTCTTTTTGAAATATAGGACATGAGATTAATGCTATGAGAAATATATTAACGAAATATTAAGGATAATGACAAATTTATTCCTGGCTGATCCTTCAAACTTGTAGTGTTTTTTTTCAAATGTAAGAGACAATAGAATGTATCTTGTTTCACACAAAAAAAAGATGATAGATGTATTTTCCAAAGGATAATATAATGTAGATGCAGATGAGGGCCCCAATTTTATGTTGGAGATTTGCATCGCTGTGTATGAACTGTCAAATTTCACAGGATGCATGGGTAAAAGAATATAATAATTTAGAGCATTGCTTACCTGACTAAAAATGAAGGAACATAATATGCAAGATGTAAAACACAGGCAACAAATTTCGGATGTAGTTTCTGTATAATACAATGAGTATAGCATATGAACCGAAGGGGGTGCGCTAATTGAACTGTTAACACAATATTGTAATCAATTAAGTTGGGGGATTTAAAGTCATGTTTCTACAGTTAACAAAGGGAGTAACTCAAGAAAATGCATTGATTGATAATCCATGAGGTAGTCAATTAAACTTACCTTCTGAAATCCCTGTCGTCATTAATAGCCCATGGGATTACAAAGTTGTGTCGACAGTGGAAAATTGCAGTAGTAGTGGGTTAGCAAGAGTGATCCGGTGAGTGGTTGGAGTGGTGTTACTACAACTATGGTCTGCATTTGTTAACTCTCCTGTAACACTATTTCTGCCAACCTGAATATAATGAATTATCATGCGCAGAGCTCCTATCTATACTTTGGAATTTTTGCAAATGAAACCAAGAAATGACTTGGTACAACATACATTGTCATGATTTATGATATAAATATATAATTAAGTACGATAATAGATAAAATGAATGCATGTTGGGCCAGAGATGAGAAGATAAGTACAATAGCATGCAATCTTACCTGGATAAAGAAATGGAGAGAACACATTGTGAGAGCACATGTTTTCATTGCGGAATAAACCTGCATGGGCGCATGTAGATTCAAAGGTTTGACAGACACAATATCCAACATTTGCTCATGAATCATCAGTTCTATGTTGCCAGCCAATTAGAGGGGATACTGAATCCCATAGAATTAAGTTAGTAAAAACAATTCATTACCAAATTTTAAGCAAGAAAAATACTTTCCTGGGATGCATAATAATGACAATACATGGCCAGTGAAGACGCATTTTGGTATTTTAGAGAGAAAAGAGACATCACATGATAAAATAAACATAAGAGATCCACATCTCTGAAGAAAATCAAGGAAAATTAATGACCATTGTGTAACATTACCAAACCTTGTTGAAAATAGAAGCCTATAATATATACTTCCTCGGTTGTAGTAGTCGTGTACAAAACAATTCCTACAACTTTGATATTGATCTTGATCGTAGCTAATTGTAGATGACCTAGATCACGTAACTTTGATATTGAATCTGGCATGCTTGCCTTGGATCAGTACCCTGTGTCAGGTAGAAGAAACGGAGAACAATTTGAAGTCAACAGCTATGCAGATCTTGGGTAGAGCATCAATCTTGATAAGAAAAAGGACAACGGATGATCAGCTGATGACCATAGTGTTGGGGAACATAGTAATTTCAAAAAAATTCCTACGCACACGCAAGATCATGGTGATGCATAGCAACGAGAGGGGAGAGTGTGATCTACGTACCCTTGTAGACCGACGGTGGAAGCATTAGCACAACGCGGTTGATGTAGTCGTACGTCTTCACGGCTCGACCGATCAAGCACCAAAACTACGGCACCTCCGAGTTTTAGCACACATTCAGCTCGATGACGATCCCCGGACTCCGATCCAGCAAAGTGTCGGGGAAGAGTTCCGTCAGCACGACGGCGTGGTGACGATCTTGATGTTCTATCGTCACAGGGCTTCGCCTAAGCACCGCTACAATATTATCGAGGATTATGGTGGAAGGGGGCACCGCACACGGCTAAGAAAACGATCACGTGGATCAACTTGTGTGTCTAGGGGTGCCCCCTGCCCCCGTATATAAAGGAGCAAGGGGAGGAGGCCGGCCGGCCCTATAGGCGCGCCAAGGAGGAGTCCTCCTCCTAGTAGGAGTAGGACTCCTACTAGGAGGGGGGAGGAAGTGGGGAAGGAGAAGGAAAGGGGGGCGCCGCCCCCCCCCCTCTCCTAGTCCAATTCGGACCAGGGGGAGGAGGCGCGCGGCCCACCCTGGCTGACCTTCTCTTTCTCCACTAAGGCCCATATGGCCCATTACTTCTCCCGGGGGGTTCCGGTAACCCTCCGGTACTCCGGTTTTCTCCGAAATCACCCGGAACACTTCCGGTGTCCCAATATAGCCGTCCAATATATCAATCTTTATGTCTCGACCATTTCGAGACTCCTCGTTATGTCCGTGATCATATCCGGGACTCCGAACTAACTTCGGTACATCAAAACTCATAAACTCATAATATAAATGTCATCAAAACCTTAAGCGTGCGGACCCTACGGGTTCGAGAACAATGTAGACATGACCGAGACATGTCTCCGGTCAATAACCAATAGCGGAACCTGGATGCTCATATTGGCTCCTACATATTCTACGAAGATCTTTATCGGTTAGACCGCATAACAACATACGTTGTTCCCTTTGTCATCGGTATGTTACTTGCCCGAGTTTCGATCATCGGTATCTCAATACCTAGTTCAATCTCGTTACCGGCAAGTCTCTTTACTCGTTTCGTAATACATCATCTCGCAACTAACTCATTAGTTGCAATGCTTGCAAGGCTTATGTGATGTGCATTACCGAGAGGGCCCAGAGATACCTCTCCGACAATCGGAGTGACAAATCCTAATCTCGAAATACGCCAACCCAACATTTACCTTTGGAGACACCTGTAGAGCTCCTTTATAATCACCCAGTTACGTTGTGACGTTTGGTAGCACACAAAGTGTTCCTCCGGCAAACGGGAGTTGCATAATCTCATAGTCATAGGAACATGTATAAGTCATGAAGAAAGCAATAGCAACATACTAAACGATCGGGTGCTAAGCTAATGGAATGGGTCATGTCAATCACATCATTCTCCTAATAATGTGATCCCGTTAATCAAATGACAACACATGCCTATGGTTAGGAACCATAACCATCTTTGATTAATGAGCTAGTCAAGTAGAGGCATACTAGTGACGTTTGGTTTGTCTATGTATTCACACAAGTATTATGTTTCCGGATAATACAATTCTAGCATGAATAATAAACATTTATCATGATATAAGGAAATAAAATAATAACATTATTGTTGCCTCTAGGGCATATTTCCTTCACATAGTCCACACCGCGTGATTCAGGGTGTTGTTACAAATTTGGTGTTAGGTGATTAGTACGAAACAAATCAACATATATATTGTCAGAGTGATGCAAGGTTGACGTACATAATTTTGTGTCCACAAATGCAAAAAAATAACCAAATATGACTTCCCAGCTTCGAGAACGGGGCACTCCCATCTTCCACACGGGCAATGAGATGATGGCACCGGCGATGACTCCTCCAGGCAGGGGGTGACTGCGCGTTTAGGATCCGTATTGCGCAGGGTAGCCAGTCACACATAATTTCTCTGCATCCAATGGCACAGCAGTAGATCTTCAGAATTGAGAGCGGAGGCACGCTGCACCGCTACGTAGCCGGCGGCGTGAGAAGAGGAGGCGGGGGGACTGATGGTAGGATCACACATACCCCGTTAATTAGAAACTACACGTGTAACTAATATTGAATAATTTCACCCAATCACACGATTTAGGATTTGAGAGGCGGACCTTGAAGTGGAGGACGGAGCTTGATATGGGTCCATTCCACCGCACAACAGCCGACGCTCCATGTGGCCCTCGAGGACACGTCAATCCACGGTGGCGACATGGATGGCAGGTGGTCGACCGCCCTATGGAGCGCCGGCAAGATTCGAGATTGAGGGCATCCCTGTGACTGCACAACGCCGCCATCAGCAAACATGCCTACCTAATCTCCCCCATCAGTCCTGGCAAGATTAAAAGCAACATCGGCCATCAGCAAGCATGTCTACCTAACGCCAGCGAGAGAGAGAGAGAGGAGGAGAGACAGGAAAGTACTAACCCGTGGGAGATAAAACGCCCGATTGGCTCATCAGTTATGGGAGGCCGAAGAGGAAGCGACAGGGAAGAGAATCGAGTCGTTGGGGAGGCGTCTAGCGGCACAGTGGGAGAAAAAAATAGAGGATGATGTGGCTTTATCATAGGCTAGGAAAATCTCTGATGTTGCATGATTGCTGAGATGGAGTAGTTGCATGTGGAGATGAGGTGGATAGCTTACATGTCAACAGAAATAGGATAGTGGGGATGAACTATTTAGGTATTATATATTGGTGTTAAACCTACTGTATTCCAACTTTTCTATGGTTCATAAACTCTATTACTAGCCATAGATTCATCAAAATAAGCAAACAACACACGAAAAACAGAATCTGTCAAAACCAGAACAGTCTGTAGTAATATGTAGGTTTTGAATACTTATGGAACCCCAACAATTCTAAAATAAATTTTTGGACGTGAGGAATTTATCTATTAATCATCTGCAAAAATAATTAACTACTCCCTCCGTTCTGAATTACTTGTCTTGGATTTGTCTAGATACAGAGGTATCTAGCACTAAAATGAGTCTAGATACATCCGTATCTAGACAAATCCAAGACAAGTAATTCGGAATGGAGGGAGTACATAGCACTCTCCAGTAAAAAATGGCAGCAAATCTTGTGAGCGCTAAAGTTTCTGTTTTTTACAGCAAGATCGCAAAGACTTTCCCCAAGTCTTCCCAAAGGTTCTACTTGGCACAAACACTAATTAAAAGCATAAAACCACATCTAAACAGAGGCTAGATGAATTATTTATTACTAAACAGAACCAAAAAGCAAGAAATAAAAATAAAATTGGGTTGCTTCCCAACAAGCGCTACCGTTTAACGCCCCTAGCTAGGCATGATAATTTCAATGATGCTCACATGAAAGACAAGAATTTAAACACAAAGAGAGCATCATGAAACACGTGATAAAAACATCTAAGTCTAACATAATTCCTATGTATAGGCATCTTAAAGGAAAACAAATTATTATAGCAAGCAAAAACTGGCATATGCAAGGAAGCGGAAAGAAATAATAGCAATCTCAACATAACGAGAGGTAATTTAGTAACATGAAAATTTCTACAATCGTATTTTCCTCTCTCGTAATAATTACATGTGGGATCATAAGCAAATTCAACAAAATAGCTATCACATAAAATATTTTCAACACGGTCCACATGCATGCAAAGTTGACACTCTTCCAAAATAGTGGGATTAACATTAACTAAAGTCATGACCTCTCCAAACCCACTTTTATCGAAAATTGCATAAGATTGAACATTCTCCAAATACGTGGGATCTAAAGTTGACACTCTTCCAAACCCACTTTCAATATTACAAAAATTATTATCAATCTTATATTCATCATGGGGCTTAAATAAGTTTTCAAGATCAAAAGAAGAATCGCCCCAATCATGATCATTGCAACAAATAGTAGTCATAGCAAAACTAGCATCCCCTTGAGGTTTTGCATATCAATAACACAATTGTCATTAAGAGAATTTATGATAACATCATTGCAATCATGCTTTTCATCGAAGGAACTATCAAGTATGGGTGCAATAGCAACGATATCATGTTTAACATAAGGAACTATAGCAAATTCATCTTCATAAATATTGGCATCATGGCCACAAGAATAGCAAGCATCATGTTCATCAAGGGATATTTCAATCAAATCATCGGAATCATAATTATCTATAGATTCATGCATGTCATTATTTTCTTCCAAAGCAATGGTCATTCTTTTAATAAATTCTTTGACATACAAATTATGAGCATAGTTTTCATAGCAATATTTAAGTATGTCCAAATTTTCAGATTCATAGAGAGTAATATCATACTTTTCAAACAAAGAAGCAACTTCATAAGCACCCTTAAAAGCAACAAATTCTTCAATTTGTTCGATGTCGTAGTAACTATAAACACCCTTTGCATAAGAAGATAAGATTTCATTATCATTAAACTCACATAGGTAGGGGAGATGTTTTTTAGGGTTCTTAGAGCAACAAGTAAGATCAATAATTTCACAAAGATTCCAAGCATAACATAGCAATCTGTTTATTGATCCCATAAGAGTCTCCCTTTTTCAGACAAACGGTGACGCACAAAATGAGCATGCTCATCTAAAGATTTCCCATCAACTAGGCTAGTTGGGGTTTCAGCACGAGTGCATAAGGATGGAAGATGATCCAAGTAGAACACTTTAAGTGGATCCATATCAATAGATTTTTAGGGAGCAAAGATGCAAGCAAAGAGAAGGCACATGGAAACACAAAGAAAGATACATACGGGAAGAAGGTGAACGGAAAAAAAGAGGGTGAATAAAACGGCAAGGGTGAAGTGGGGGAGAGGAAAATGAGAGCAAATGGCAAATAATGTAATGTGAGGGATAAGAGTTTATGATGGGTACTTGGTATGTCTTGACTTGTGCGTAGCCTCCCCGGCGACGGCGCTAGAAATCCTTCTTGCTACCTCTTGAGCACTGCGTTGTTTTTCCCTTGAAGAGGAAAGGGTGATGCAGCAAAGCAGCGTAAGTATTTCCCTCAGTTTTTGAGAACCAAGGTATCAATCCAGTAGGAGGGCACACGCAAGTCCCTCGTACCTACACAAACAAATAAGAACCTCGCAACCAACGCGATAAAGGGGTTGTCAAGCCCTTCACGGTCACTTATGAGAGTGAGATCTGATAGAGAAAATAATAATAAGATAAATATTTTTGGTATTTTTATGATATAGATTGGAAAATAAAGATTGCAAAATAAAATAGATTGGAAACTTTATATGATGGAAACTAGACCCGGGGGCCATAGGTTTCACTAGTGGCTTCTCTCAAGATAGCATACAAATTATGGTGGGTGAACAAATTACTGTCGAGCAATTGATAGAAAAGCGAATAATTATGAGAATATCTAGGCATGATCATGTATATAGGCATCATGTCCGTGACAAGTAGACCGACTCATGCCTGCATCTACTACTATTACTCCACACATCGACCGCTATCCAGCATGCATCTAGAGTATTAAGTTCATAAGAACAGAGTAACGCATTAGGTAAGATGACATGATGTAGAGGGATAAACTCAAGCAATATGATATAAACCCCATCTTTTTATCCTCGATGGCAAAAATACAATATGTGTCGTTTCCCTTTCTGTCACTAGGATCGAGCACCGCAAGATTGAACACAAAGCTAAGCACTTCTCCCATTGCAAGAAAGATCAATCTAGTAGGCCAAACCAAACTGATAATTCAAAGACACTTGCAAAGATAACCAATCATGCATAAAAGATTTCAGAGAAGAATCAAATATTTTTCATAGATAGACTTGATCATAAACCCACAATTCATCGGATCCCGACAAACACACCGCAAAAAGAGTTATATCGAATAGATCTGCAAGAAGATCAAGGAGAACTTTGTATTGAGATTCAAAGAGAGAGAAGAAGCCATCTAGATAATAACTATGGACCCGAAGGTCTAAAGTAAACTACTCACACATCATTGGAGGGGCCATGGAGTTGATGTAGATGCCCTCCGTGATCGTTGCCCTCTCCGGCGGAGCTTCGGAAAAGGCCCCAAGATGGGATCTCTTGGGTACAGAAGGTTGCGGCGGTGGAAATAGGGTTTCGTGGTGCTCCTGGATGTTTTCAGGGTATATGAGTATATATAGGAGGAAGAAGTGGTCGGTTGAGCCACAGGGGGGGGGGGAGGAGGGCGCGCCCCCCTGCCTCATGGACTCCTCGTTTGTTTCTTGATGTCCACTCCAAGTCCTCTGGATCACGTTTGTTCCAAAAATCATGTTCCCGAAGGTTTCATTCCGTTTGGATTCCGTTTGATATTCCTTTTCTGCGAAACACTGAAATAGGCAAAAAAACAGCAATTTGCACTGGGCCTTGGGTTAATAGGTTAGTCCCAAAAATAATATAAAAGTGTAAATAAAGCCCATTAACATCCAAAATAGATAATATAATAGCATGGAACAATCAAAAATTATAGATACATTGGAGACGTATCAATAATTCACCATGAACATAAATATCGTAGAGGCTATGTTGATTTTGTTTCAACTACATGCGTGAACATGTGCCAAGTCAAGCCACTCGAATCATTCAAAGGAGGATACCACCCTATCATACCACATCACAACCATTTTAATAGCATGTTGGCACGCAAGGTAAACCATTATAAACTCCTAGCTAATTAAGCATGGCATGAGCAACTATAATCTCTAATTGTCATTGCAAACATGTTTCATTCATAATAGGTTGAATCAGGAACAATGGACTAATCATATTTACAAAAACAAGAGAGGTCGAGTTCATACCAGCTTTTCTCATCTCAATTAGTTCATCATATATCGTCATTATTGCCTTTCACTTGCACGACCAAATAGTGTGGATAATAATAATAGTGCACGTGCATTGGACTAAGCTGGAATCTGCAAGCATTCAATTCAAGGGACAAGACAAGGTAATATGGGCTCTTTTTCAGATCAACAATAATGCATATGAGAGCCACTCAACATTTTCATCGTGGTCTTCTCCTCTTGACCCCCGAAGAAAAAAGAAAAGAAACAAAACTATTTACACAGGAAAGCTCCCAACAAGCAAAAGAAGAACGAGAAATCTTTTGGGGGTTTCTTTTTAATTACTAATACAAGCATGGAAAGTAAACTAGCTAAATATTACAACTAATTATTTTTTTGGTTTTTCTTAAGGTTTTTCAAACACACAAGAATAAAGCTTAAAAAGAAAATAAACTAGCATGGATGATACAATGAAAAAGTATGAGCACCGACAACTGCATGAGTGTGTGAACATGAATGTAATATCGGTGAGAGATGCGTACTCCCCCAAGCTTAGGCTTTTGGCCTAAGTTGGTCTATGCCCATGGATGGCCTGGTGGATATCCAAAGTTGAAGCTGGGGTCGTACTGAGATGCATCAGCTACTGCCTGAAGGGCTACAGCTTGGAGGCGGGCTGCCTCCGTCCTCCTCTCGTACTCGCTCGCCTCCTCCCTAGTTATAACATATCTCCTTTTTTCCTAAAGGTCAAAGAAAGTAGGAGCAGGGAGAGCGATGTGATAGGTGCGTCGTCTGTCAAAGATTAGTCGGTACTGGAGGGACTGATCGTTCCTCTCAACAAACTGATGATGAACCATAGCATTATAATCTAAATAAGCACGAGCCAACTCAATATCATCTCTGCGTATGGGTATCTCAAGAAAATCAGCTAAACGGGTTGCATAAATTCCACCGAAGAAATCTCCATTAATACTATTATTATGCAACCTGCGTGCAACAATGGCCCCCAAGTTATATTGTCTATCTCCTAATACGGCACTCTTGAGAACACTAAGATCAGGAACACACATATGACATGCCTCATCCTTACCGTTCAAGCATCTATCTATGAAGAGAGCAAAATAATGTATGGCAGGAAAATGAATGCTCCCTATGGTAGCTTGCATGATTTCCCTAGATTCTCCCATAGTGATACTAGCAAGAAAATCTTTATATTTAGATTTGTGAGGTTCACTAACATTACCCCATTGTGGGAGTTTACAAGCAGTATTAAAATCTTCTAAGTCCATGGTATAAGATTTATCATAAAGATCAAACAGGACAGTTTGAGAATTACGTGATGATGTAAATTTAAACCTTCTCACAAATGAATCGGTTAAATAGAGGTACTGTCGGCACTTATCCGCCTCAAAGCTCTCCAGATCAGCATTACGCACATATGCGTCAAATTCTTCTTCGGTTCATGCCCGAACCATGAAGTCCTCTGACGGCCATTCACAAGGCCGCACTTGAGCATCCCTTGGTAGTTCATTGTCTAGCTCGCGTATTGCGGGCCTGGGTCCTTGCTTCCTTGAGGAACCACCTTGGTACATTTTCCTAAACATATTTCTTTCTCTGAAAAATTTCTGAAATTTTTAGTGACTCAAAATAAAAGTAAACCAAAATCAACAAAATTGATAGCAACTACTCCTACAAGTGCCTAGAGGCCATATCATGCATTAAAACTACTTTTGACCACATAAATTTGACATGCAAGCTCAAGAACAGGGTCACCTAAGTAGCAAAAATTTGCAATAAATAAAGCACTAGAACAAAAACTAATTGGACCATTGGAGGAGTCAGATACCGAAGAACAATCCCCAAAAGCAGTTTTGTGAATGGAGCTTTGAGCAAGGAGATCGAAAATGGTAGCAAGATGAGCTAGAACTCGGGTTTGAGCTGGTGGGTGATTTTTTCTAGAGCAAGGCGAAGTGTGTGGGTGCAAGGATAAGTGGAGGGGACCCACGTGGGGTCCATGAGGCAGGGAGCGCGCCCAGGGGTGGGCACGCCCTCCACACTCGTGGGAACATGGTGGGTCTCCCTGGTGTGTTCTCAGTGCCAGATATTCTCAAATATTCTGGAAAAAATCATATTTCATTTTCAGGGCATTTGGAGAACTTTTATTTTTGGGTATTTTTTATTGCACGGATAATTCAGAAAAATAGACAGAAAATATTGTTTTTACTTTATTTAATATAAATAACAGAAAGTAAAAGGAGGGTACAGAAAATTATGCTTTCTAACTTCATCCATCTCATGCTCATCAAAAGGAATCCACTAACAAGGTTGATCAAGTCTTGTTAACATACTCATTTCGAATAACATGAAATCGGAGAAATTTCGAATAACACTAGGTTACCTCAACGGGGATATGCACATCCCCAACAATAAGAATATCATATTTCTTCTTGACAGTAGGAAGAGGAAATTCAAAACCTCCAATAGTGATTGTTGAAAATTTTCCAATAGAATTGATACTGTGGACTTGAGGTTGTTTCCTCGGAAAGTGTACCGTATGCTCATTACCATTAACATAGAAAGTGACATTGCCTTTGTTGCAATCAATAACAGCCCCTGCAGTATTCAAAAAGGGTCTACCAAGGATAATCGACATACTATCGTCCTTGGGAATATCAAGAATAACAAAGTCCATTAAAATAATAACATTTGCAACCACAACAGGCACATCCTCGCAAATACCAACAGGTATAGCAGTTGATTTATCAGCCATTTGCAAAGATATTTCAGTAGGTGTCAACTTATTCAAATCAAGTCTACGATATAAAGAGAGAGGCATAACACTAACACCGGCTACAAGATTACATAAAGCAGTTTTAACATAGTTTCTTTTAATGGAGCATGGTATAGTTGGTACTCCTGGATCTCCAAGTTTCTTTGGTATTCCACCCTTAAAAGTGTAATTAGCAAGCATGGTGGAAATTTCAGCCTCCGATATCTTTCTTTTATTAGTAACAATATCCTTCATGTATTTAGCATAAGGGTTCATTTTAAGCATATCAGTCAAAAGCATACGCAAAAAGATAGGTCTAATCATTTCAGCAAAGCGCTCAAAATCCTCATCATCCTTTTTCTTGGATGGTTTAGGAGGAAAAGGCATGGGTTTCTTAACCCATGGTTCTCTTTCTTTACCATGCTTCCTAGTAATGAAGTCTCTCTTATCATAACATTGATTCTTTGATTGTGGGCTATCAAGATCAACAGCAGGTTCAATGTCTATATCATTGTCATTGCTAGATTGAGCATCAACATGAACATCATCATTAACATTATCACTAGGTTCATGTTCATTACCAGATTGTGTTTCAGCATCAGAAATAGAAATATCATTGGGATTCTCAGGTGTGTCAACAATAGGTTCACTAGAAGCATGCAAAGTCCTATCATTTTTCTTTTTCTTCTTATTAGAAGAACTAGGCACATCTACATTAGTTCTCTGGGAATCTTGCTCAATTCTCTTAGGGTGGCCCTCGGGATACAAAGGTTCCTGAGTCATTTTACCTCCTCTAGTCATAACTCTAATAGCATTAGCATTTTTCTTTACATTTAATTCATTGAGCAAATCATTCTGAGCCTTAAGTACTTGTTCTACTTGAGTGGTAACTATAGAAGCCTGTTTACTAATAAGTTTAAGTTCACCTTTAACTCTAGACATATAATCACTCATGTGTTCAAGCATATCAGTATTGTATTTCAATTGTCTACTAACATAAGCATTGAAGTTTTCTTGTTTAACCATAAAGTCATCAAACTCATCCAAGCATTGGCTAGCGAACTTAGTAAACGGGATTTCACATTTATCAAATCTCTAGAGAGAATTTACCTTTACTACCTGTGTCGGGTTATCAAGACCATGTATTTCTTCAATAGGTGGTAAATTCTTAACATCTTTAGCTTTAATACCTTTTTCTTTCATAGATTTCTTTGCCTCTTGCATATCTTCAGGACTGAGAAATAGAATACCCCTTTTCTTCGGAGTTGGCTTAGGAGTTGGTTCAGGAAGTGTCCAATTATTTTCATTTGTCAACATATTATTTAGTAGCAACTCAGCTTGATCAACAGTTCTTTCCCTGAAAACACAACTAGCACAACTATCCAGGTAGTCTCTGGAAGCATCGGTTAGTCCATTATAAAAGATATCAAGTATTTAATTTTTCTTCAGAGGATGATCAGGCAAAGCATTAAGTAATTGGAGAAGCCTCCCCCAAGCTTGTGGGAGACCCTTTTCTTCAATTTGCACAAAATTATATATTTCCCTTAAAGCAGCTTGTTTCTTATGAGAGGGGAAATATTTAGCAGAGAAGTAATAAATCATATCCTGGGAACTACAAACACAACCAGGATCAAGAGAATTAAACCATGTTTTAGCATCACCCTTTAATGAGAACGGAAACAACTTAAGGATAAAGTAATAGCGAGTTTTCTCATCATGAGTAAACAGGGTGGCAATATCATTTAATTTAGTAAGATGTGCCACAACAGTTTCAGATTCATAACCATAAAAAGGATCAGATTCAACCAAAGTAATTAACTCAGAATCGACAGAGAAATCATAATCCTTATCAGTAATAAAGATAGGTGACGTAGCAAAAGGAGGGTCATATTTCATTCTAGCATTAAAGACTTTTCTTTAAGCTTAGCTAATAATTTCTTAAGATCAGATCTATCATTGCAAGCTAAGAAGTCTCTAGCAGTTTCTTCATCCATAACATAACCCTCAGGCACAGCAGGCAATTCATATCTAGGGGGAGAATCTTCATCATCACTTTCATCAATATTATTAGTTTCAATAATTTCAGTCTCTCTAACCCTAGCAAGTTGTTCATCAAGAAATTCACCTAGTGGCACAGTATTATCAAGCATACAAGTAGTTTCATCATAAGTATCATGCATAGCAGAAATGGCATCATCAATAACATGTGACATATCAGAATGAATAGCAGGTATAGGTGTCGCAAGTTTACTCAAAACAGAAGGTGAATCAAGTACGGAGCTAGATGGCAGTTCCTTACCTCCCCTCGTAGTTGAGGGAAAAATCTTGGTTCTTTGATATTTCAAGTTCTTCATAGTGATCAGTAGATATAAATCCCAAGTGACTCAAAGAATAGAGCTATGCTCCCCAGCAACGGCGCCAGAAAATAGTCTTGATAACCCACAAGTATAGGGGATCGCAACAGTTTTCGAGGGTAGAATATTCAACCCAAATTTATTGATTCGACACAAGGGGAGCCAAAGAATATTCTCCAGTATTAGCAGCTGAGTTGTCAATTCAACCACACCTGGAAACTTAATATCTGCAGCAAAGTGTTTATTAGCAAAGTAATATGATAGTAGTGGTAACGGTAGCAAAAGTAATATTTTTGGTTTTATAGTGATTGTAATAGTAGCAACGGAAAAGTAAATAAGCGAAGAACAATATATGAAAAGCTCGTAGGCAATGGATCAGTGATGGAGAATTATGTCGGATGCAATCAATCATGCAACAGTTATAACATAGGGTGACACAGAACTAGCTCCAGTTCATTAATGTAATGTAGGCATGTATTCCGAATATAGTCATACATGCTTATGGAAAAGAACTTGCATGACATCTTTTGTCCTACCCTCCCATGGCAGCGGGGTCCTATTGGAAACTAAGGGATATTAAGGCCTCCTTTTAATAGAGTACTGGACCAAACCATTAACACTTAGTTAATACATGAACTCCTCAAACTACGGTCATCACCGGTAAGTATCCCAATTATTGTCACTTCGGGGTTAACGGATCATAACACATAATAGGTGAATATAGACTTGCAAGATAGGATCAAGAACTCAGATATATTCATGAAAACATAATAGGTTCATATCTGAAATCATGGCACTTGGGCCCTAGTGACAAGCATTAAGCATAGCAAAGTCATAGCAACATCAATCTCAAAACATAGTGGATACTAGGGATCAAACCCTGACAAAACTAACTAGATTACATGATGAATCTCATCCAACCCATCACCGTCCAGCAAGCCTACGATGGAATTACTCACGCACGGTGGTGAGCATCATGAAATTGATGATGGAGGAAGGTTGATTATGATGATGGAGATGGATTCCCCTCTCCGGAGCCCCAAACGGACTCCAGATCAGCCCTCCCGAGAGAGTTTAGGGCTTGGCGGCGGCTCTGTATCGTAAAACACGGTGATTCCTTCTCTCTGATTTTTTTTCTCCCCGAGCACGAATATATGGAGTCAAGATGGACGTCGGTGGAGCGTCAGGGGGCCCACGAGGCAGGGGGCGCGCCCAGGGGGTAGGCGCGCCCCCACCCTTGTGGACAGGGTGTGGGCCCCCTGACGTGGATCTTTTCGCCAGTATTTTTTATATATTCCAAAAATAATCTCCATTGATTTTTAGGTCATTCCGAGAACTTTTATTTCTGAACAAAAATAACACCATGGCAATTCTGCTGAAAACAACGTTAGTCTGGGTTAGTTCCATTCAAATCATGCAAGTTAGAGTTCAAAACAAGGGCAAAAGTGTTTCGAAAAGTAGATACGACGGAGACGTATCAGATGATCATGAAACTTCGGATCAAGTTACTACCGAACCTCGTAGGTCAACCAGAGTACATTCCGCACCAGAGTGGTACGGTAATCCTGTTCTAGAAGTCATGTTACTAGACCATGACGAACCTACAAACTATGAGGAAGCGATGATGAGCCCAGATTCCGCAAAATGGCTTGAGGCCATGAAATCTGAGATAGGATCCATGTATGAGAACAAAGTGTGGACTTTGGTTGACTTGCCCAATGATCGGCAAGCCATTGCGAATAAATGGATCTTCAAGAAGAAGACTGACGCTGACGGTAATGTTACTGTCTACAAAGCTTGACTTGTTGCGAAAGGTTTTCGACAAGTTCAAGGAGTTGACTACGATGAGACCTTCTCACCCGTCGTGATGCTTAAGTCTGTCCGAATCATGTTAGCAATTGTCGCATTTTATGAAATCTGGCAAATGGATGTCAAAATTGCATTCCTTAATGGATTTATTAAAGAAGAGTTGTATATGATGCAACCAGAAGGTTTTCTCAATCCTAAAGGTGCTAACAAAGTATGCAAGCTCCAGCGATCCATCTATGAACTGGTGCAAGCATCTTGGAGTTGGAATATACGCTTTGATGAGTTGATCAAAGCATATAGTTTTATACAGACTTGCGGTGAAGCCTGTATTTACAAGAAAGTGAGTGGGAGCACTACAGCCTTTCTGATAAGTATATGTGTATGGCATATTGTTGATCCGAAATGATGTAGAATTTTCTGGAAAGCATAAAGGAGTTTTTCAAAGAAAGATCTCGGTAAAGCTACTAACATATTGGGCATCAAGATCTATAAAGATACATCAAGACGCTTGATAAGACTTTCGACAAGTACATACCTTGACAAGATTTTGAAGTAGTTCAAAATGGAACAGTCAAAGAAGGAGTTCTTGCCTGTATTGCAAGGTGTAAAGTTGAGTAAGACTCAAAACCCGGCAATGGCAGAAAATAGAAAGAGAATGAAAGTCATTCCCTATGCCTCAGCCATAGGTTCTATAAAGTATGATATGTTGTGTACCAGACCTATTATGTACCTTGCCATGAGTTTGTCAAGGGGGTACGATAGTGATCCACGAGTGGATCACTGGACAACGGTCAAAGTTATCCTTAGTTACCTAAGAGGACTAAGGAAATATTTCTCAGTTATGGAGGTGATAAAGAGTTCGTCGTAAAGAGTTACGTCGATGCAAGCTTTTACACCGATCCGGATGACTCTGAGTCTCAATCTGGATACATATTGAAAGTGGGAGCAATTAGCTAGAGTAGCTCCATACAGAGCATTGTAAACATAGATAATTTGCAAAATACATATGGCTCTGAATGTGCCAGACCCGTTGACTAAACTTCTCTCACAAGCAAAACATGATCACACTTTAGTACTCTTTGGGTGTTAATCACATAGCGATGTGAACTAGATTATTGACTCTAGTAAACCCTTTGGGTGTTAGTCACATGGCGATGTGGACTAATAACATAAAGATGTGAACTATTGGTATTAAATCACATGACGATGTGAACTAGATTATTGACTCTAGTGCAAGTGGGAGACTCAAGGAAATATGCCCTAGAGGCAATAATAAAGTTGTTATTTATATTTCCTTATATCATGATAAATGTTTATTATCCATGCTACAATTGTATTAACCGGAAACTTGATACATGTGTGGATACATAGACAATACACCGTGTCCCTAGTAAGCCTCTACTAGACTAGCTCGTTAATCAAAGATGGTTAAGTTTCATATCCATAGACATGTGTTGTCATTTGATGAACGGGGTCACATCATTAGGAGAATGATGTGATGGACAAGACCCATCCGTTAGCTTAGCATTATGATTGTTAAGTTTTATTGCTATTGCTTTCTTCGTGACTTATACATATTCCTCTGACTATGAGATTATGCAACTCCCGAATACCGGAGGAACACTTTGTGTGCTATCAAACATTACAACGTAACTGGGTGATTATAAAGATGCTCTACATGTATCTCTGAAGGTGTTTGTTGGGTTGGCATATATCAAGATTAGGATTTGTCACTCCGTGTATCGGAGAGGTATCTCTAGGCCCTCTCGGTAATGCACATCATAATAATCCTTGCAAACAATGTAACTAATGAGTTAGTTACGGGATGATGTATTACGGAACGAGTAAAGAGACTTGCCGGTAACGAGATTGAACTAGGTATGAAGATACCGACGATCGAATCTCGGACAAGTAACATACCGATGACAAAGGGAATTACGTATATTGTCATAAGGTTCGACCGATAAAGATCTTCGTAGAATATGTAGGAGCCAATATGGGCATTCAGGTTCCGCTATTGGTTATTGACCGGAGAGGTGTC
Source organism: Triticum aestivum (assembly GCF_018294505.1). Taxonomy (NCBI): domain Eukaryota; kingdom Viridiplantae; phylum Streptophyta; class Magnoliopsida; order Poales; family Poaceae; genus Triticum; species Triticum aestivum. The sequence continues at coordinate 486,578,943 of NC_057794.1, forward strand.
TCGGTCATGTCTACATAGTTCTCGAACCCGTAGGGTCCGCACGCTTAACGTCCGTTGACGATATGGTATTATATGCGTTATGTATGTTGGTGACCGAATGTTGTTCGAAGTCCCGGATGAGATCACGGACATGACGAGGAGCTCCGGAATGGTCCGGGGGTAAATATTGATATATAGGATGATATGGTCCGGCCAAGGGATGAAGCCCACGAGGCTTTAGGTCGGTGCAAAAGGAGTTTTGTGGAGGCCAAGGGGCCAAACGCCGGAGACCCTGGCGTCTGGCCCTGGGCCAGACGCCGAGGCCCATGGCGTCTGGGCCAGACGCCAAGGATTGTGGCGTTTGGTCCTGGAGTCCGAGTGGGACTCTTGCCTTTCGGGCAAAACCGACTTTGAGGAGGCTTTTGTTCCAAGTTTCGACCGCGGGGCTCAACATATAAATAAAGGGGCAGGGGTAGCACCAAAGACACATCAAGAATCACCAAGCCGTGTGCCGGCAACCCCGTCCCCTCTAGTTTATCCTCCGTCATAGTTTCCGTTGTGCTTGGCGAAGCCCTGCGGAGATTGTTCTTCACCAACACCGTCACCACGCCGTCGTGTTGCCGGAACTCATCTACTACTTTGCCCCTCTTGCTGGATCAAGAAGGCGAGGACATCATCGAGCTGAACGTGTGCTGAATGCGGAGGTGTCGTACTTTCGGTACTTGATCGAGATGGATCGTGAAGGTGTACGACTACATCAACCGCGTTGATAAACGCTTCCGCTTTGTGATCTTCAAGGGTATGAAGACTCTCCCCCTCTCGTTGCTATGCATCTTCTAGATAGATCTTGCGTGAGCGTAGGAAATTTTTAAAATTGCATGCTACGTTCCCTAACAGAATTAGCAAAATCAAGGCACTCAGATTACTCTTTGTCCACCAAGGACATGATAAAGGTATATTCATGCTCACACGAAACTACGAGGGAAATGTACCTTATCCCTGCAAAGAACCAAAGACCAAAGCACCAATAGCCAACCACGCAATCAAGCCAAACAAACACTTTAGATAACCTGTTTTCACTTTCACACTGATAAAAAAAGGAAGTGACATGGCAGCGCACGGTACTTTTAGCATAGATGAAGCGAGGGTTATTTTTCGTTAGTCTCGCCGACTTACTTCAAAACCTCTCTGAAACTAGGTACAAACCTTAAAACCACCCAATTGTATCGAATCAGAGCCACGTGAGAGAGTATGGGTAGGCGAGAGAGGGTTTCTTAAACTAATGATTTATACTACCTCCATTTTGTTTATTAGTCCCTCTTATATTTTAGATCAAACTTTAACCTTTAACTTAACTACCAAAAAATAAGTTGTATGCTACAAAAGTAGTACCATCGAAAACCACATTCAAATATGAATACAACAAAATAACTATTATGACATACTATTTTATTTCATTGTCAAATCTGTGGTCAAAATTTGTTATAAAATATGAAGAGCACCAGTAATCCCAGACGAAGATAGTACTACAAAAGTAGGTAGATGTAAAAAGAAATGACACTTAGCCGTTCAGTCCTCATCGGTGTGACCCCGAAGTGTACAAAAAACTTTCCCATCGCACCGTCGGCTACGACCTACGACTGCCCAAGTCAACCTCCTACCGAACTCTCACCAATCGCGAGGCACATCCAACCCCCGCCCTTCCGCCACATAAGACGGCCGTGCTCCGCTGCCCCGCTCCACCCACCGCCCACGCGCACACCGACACACTCCCACGCATTCCGCCCCCCACAGGCCACAGATCTCGCCATGGCCGACGCCGGAGCTCGCCTCCCGCTGCTGCTCCTCCTCGCCGCCGCGGGGGCCCTCCTCCTCGCCTCCCCCGCCGCGGCGGAGATCCGGGCGGAGTCCTTCCGGGAGGACCCGCGCCACACCATCCTGTTCGAGAAGTTCGGCTTCTCCAAGACCGGCGCGGTCCGCATCATCCTCTCCGGCGCCGCCGTCTCCTCCTCCTTCGCGCGGGCGGACCCCAAGCAGATCGGGTTCTTCCTCCTCGCCGACGAGTCCCTCCTGCAGGCCGCCTCCGAGTCGCGGCCGCCACCGGAGAAGCGCGCGGAGCCGGACGACCCGACCGGCGCCGACGAGCCCGACCTGTCCGGGTGCGTCCTCTCCAGCCCCTACGTCAAGAAGCTCTTCACCTTCTTTGACATGGAGGGCGGGCACTACAACAAGTCCTTCCCGGTCACCCACCCCGACGAGTACAGCCTCTACTTCGCCAACTGCGCGCCGGAGTCGCTCGTCTCCATGAACGTCCGCACCGAGATGTACAACGCCAACCCGGACGGCTCCAAGGACTACCTCCCCGTCGGCCAGGCGCCCGTCCCGGCCATCTACGGCTTCTTCGCCTTCGGCTACGCCGCGTTCCTCGCCGGGTGGGCCTACCTCACGCTCTCCCGCGACCGCGTGGCGGCCAACCAAATCCACCACCTCATGTCCGCGCTCCTCGTGGCGCGCCTGCTCTACTGCCTCTCCGCCGCCGAGGACCAGCACTACGTCCGCGTCACCGGCACGCCACACGGCTGGGACGTGGCCTTCTACCTCTTCCAGCTCATCAAGGGCGTCATCCTCTTCGCGGTCATCGTGCTGGTCGGCACGGGCTGGTCCTTCCTGAGGCCCTTCCTGCAGGACCGGGAGAAGAAGGTGCTCATGGTGGTGATCCCGCTGCAGGTCATGGCCAACATCGCCGACGCGGTCATCGGGGAGACCGGGCCGTTCATGCAGAGCTGGGTGACATGGAACCAGATCCTGCTCTTCGTCGACGTCGCCTGCTGCTGCGCCGTGCTCTTCCCGGTCGTCTGGTCCATGCGGTCGCTCCGGGAGACGTCCAAGACCGACGGCAAGGCGGCGCGGAACCTGTCCAAGCTCACTCTGTTCCGGCAGTTCTACACCGTGGTGATTGGGTACCTGTACTTCACCAGGATCGTGGTGTTTGCGCTGAGGACCATTGCCAGTTACCAGTACCGGTGGGTGAGCATCCTGGCCGAGGAAGTGGCATCAATGGCGTTCTACATGTACATGTTCTACACATTCAGGCCGGCCGAGAGGAGCAAGTACTTCTCTCTCGACGACGACGACGAGGAGGCCGCGGAGATGGTGCTCCGGGAAGAGGAATTCGAGCTCTGAGCATTTGTAATTTTCCGCGACAATGCCGTGAGCTGCAATTTCCATGATTGCTCTCTTGGCGCCCTGTTTATCTGATCTGATCTCCCCTCTTGAGACTTTAGCACACTATTTATACAGATACCAGGTAGCAGGTATAGCTCATCGTCTTGTATGTACTGCAGGGCTGTATAAGATTATATTTGTTCCTCTTTCCTTGTAGCTTCAAATTTTGCCGATGAGACGCAGGATACTAAACTGGATACGTGCAAAGAGGTGCTTGCTTGAAAAGTGCACACGGAATTAATTGAGCAGGTGTTACTGTTCAGGCAATGTTTGAAATTTGCTGCAATTTTGTGTGGTGATCAGTCATTTCATTCTTTGACCATATTGTTGATCCTTTTGTTTGTCTGTTAACACGACTCGATGTGTTGTCGTATCTTATGATTTGCCACTCATTGCAACGGAAATCCCACTATTCATTTTATGGGATTATCCTTCTTTTCGAAGGAAAAAACTATTTTATTTTCTAATTGGGGAAAATGAAAAAAGAGGG